>NC_140008.1:37264973-37406892 GCF_964263955.1 Coregonus lavaretus | reverse complement strand
TCTGATTATTTCCAGGGATACACAACATCCTGAAATATTAGAAATAATACTATATATTTCCCTTGACGGAGTGATGCTGAATGTAAAAAATGGCTCAACTTATCCCATTCTCCCCTATAACAAAGTGGAAGTTGATTCAGTGTATTTTGGGGAATATAATCACTAATGAATTTTTTATATTTTAATTAACATTATTTTGTAAACTCCATACATCTCCGGGTCTTTTGCCCACGGTAACTATCAGTCAGTCAGTCACATCAGGCACTCAGGTCACTGGTCTGTCTAATAGGTGTATAACAGAGTTGGGGTCATTTTTGTTTCAATGCACTCAATACAGTATTCTGAAATTCATAATGAGGAAAATGTTAATTTCAACTGACTTCCTGAATTGACAATGAAGCTAAACCCTGTCCTGTTGTGTAATCCTATGGGTATGTCATCCAGTGGAACTCTCTGTCAATCAGTCGGTCACAACTCAACTACTTCTCTCCGTGCACACCAACGTGCACACCAACGTGCACACCAACGTGCACACCAACGTGCACACCCAACGTGCACACCAACCTGCACACCAACCTGCACACCAACGTGCACACCATGCCATTCTGTCTCAGTCTCGGACCAATGTGCAAATCTATGGTCACCTCTGTCTTTGTAATGTTATGTCACTTTTCTGCTGGTCACGTAAGAACCGCTCTGTTGTTCACGGGTAATTGTACTTTTTTAAATTCAAGTTTTATCATTTGAAGAGTTTTGATTCTTTAAATAATTAATGCTTTTCATGTTACTAAACTAGAAAATCACACAGCTATTCTTTCCTTGAGAAAGGAAAATTATTTTGTTCAAATATTATTTCTATTGAATGTATTTTTAAAATAAAAAATAAACACAATTTGTATTTACTGTTGAACGGCTTGAGGGCGTTTTTACGAGTCAGGCTGTTACCTCAGAGAGCTGAGTAGTACATTCAGTACTCAATACTGTCTTAACTCAGTGTTATAGTAAGTAGGCCTACATTCAATAAACTGTTTACATCAAATGTTCCAGCAGATGGGAGACAGTTGGCAACCAAAAAGACGACCAGAGGAATTTATTTTGATAGTTGATGAAAAGGTTCAGAGGTTCTGTTGTTCTCATCACAAATCTCTCTCTCTCTCTCTCTCTCTCTCTCTCTCTCTCTCTCTCTCTCTCTCTCTCTCTCTCTCTCTCTCTCTCTCTCTCTCTCTCTCTCTCTCTCTCTCTCTCTCTCTCTCTCTCTCTCTCTCTCTCCTCTCTCTCTCTCTCTCAGTCACAGAGAGAGCCATGGCTCAGTCCTGCCGGTCCGCTCTTCCCTCGCACTCACTTTCTCTCTCTCTCGCTCTCTCTTTTTCTCTCTCGCTCTCCTTCAGCCCTGGAATGTGGCAAAGGTGATAGCTAAAGTGACAGGTCAATTTGTAAAAAAACTAAAATAAAAGTGGTGGTGCCAGGCAGGCTGGCAGTGGGCATGTTGGGGACGTTGAGGGAAATACCTGCATCCAACCAAGACAAACAGAGAGGCGGGTCAAAAGGCAGAGAGAGTGGAGAGAGAGAGAGGGAGGACGGGCAGGGCTGAGCTATGGCCCTCTCTAGCCCTATTTAAACCTGGTTCTAGCATGCAGCCTTGTCTGGATCTTGTCCACATTCTGATTGTGTCCTCATTTTTGAGAGAGAGAGAGAGAGAGAGAGAGAGAGAGAGAGAGAGCAACATATACAGCACCCTGTAGACACACAACCTAGAGCTTCAGGCATTCTGTAGCACTGAAGAACAAGATAGAACAACATGAAGTTTGTGCAAGGTGTATGTGTGTCTACATGGGTGGGCTTCATGCTATGGCTGTTTATGCACATAATCCTATGGCATTCACCATATGACCACAGTCACACACATCGTACATAACGTAGCAGGCGCAAAAGAAACGCCTGAAACTAGATGCCCTATGTATACATACTGGTCTTGACGAGAAGAAAAATAAACTGTCGGGGGAGGTTCTCCTCTGCACTATTCAACCAATACTCTCTTTTTTTCTCTCTCTCTCTCCTTCAGCCCTGGAATGTGGCAAAGATGATAGATAAAGCGACAGGTCAATTTGTAAAAAAACTAAAATAAAAGTGGTGGTGCCAGGCAGGCTGGCAGTGGGCATGTTGGGGACGTTGAGGGAAATACCTGCATCCAACCAAGACAAACAGAGAGCGGGTCAAAAGGCAGAGAGAGAGAGAGAGAGGGAGGACGGGCAGGGCTGAGCTATGGCTCTCTCTAGCCCTATTTATACCTGGTTCTAGCATGCAGCCTTTGTCCGGATCTTGTCCACATTCTGATTGTGTCCTCATTTTTGTAGACGATTAAAAGGCGCATTGTGATCTGATTGTGATCAGATCTTATAATTCTAAACAGACAAGATCAGGTCAAGATCAGGACAAAATCAGGAAGAAGGACGCATGTTAACGGCAGTATAAACAGGGCTTCTGTCCCTGTTCTGCTCCCCCTCCCGAGAGAGAGAGGGCACATATACAACACTCTGTAGACACACAACCTAGAGCCTCAGGCTTCTGTCAGCACTGAGGAACAAGACAGAACAACGTTAAGTTTGTGCAAGGTGTATGTGTGTCTACATGGGTGGGTGGGTTGGCTGGTTGGAGTTTCACAATATATAGAAGAAAGCAACACATTTCTCTTTGTTACAGATAATAGTTGTGTCTGAAATGGCACCCTAATCCCCATAGGGCTCTGGTTAAAGGTAGTGCACTATGTAGGGAATAGGGTGCCATTTCAGATGCAGCTGAAGTTTGTAGCTTCATGCTATGGCTGTTTATGCACATAATCCTATGGTATTCACCATATGACCACACAGTCACACACATCGTAACATAACATAGCAGGCGCAAAAGAAACGTCTGAAACTAGATCCCCTATGTATATATACTGGTCTTGACGAGAAGAAAAATAAACTGTTTTCCTCTGCACTATTTAACCAATACAGTAAATGTGGAGGAGTTAAAAGGGAATGTTGTCTTGTTAACGTCCAAAAGCGGAAGTCGGTCACAGGCTCTCTTTCCATTTCACCTGAAATCTGGAACATCCGGTTGTTGCGGACTCAGCAGAGGCTTTGCTCTTTGTGGTCATAATGTGTTAATGTTATATAAAGAACAGTAATGCCAGTCAGTAAAGAGACAAACAAACATAGGAGGTAGATCAAGGTAGATACCCGTCAGAACAACGGACAATGCAGGAGCATTACCCATCATGCAATTCTGCTAACCCCACAGGACCATGGTATATTGAGTTTCTTAAAAGGTAAGAATGTCCAAATTAGTCATTTTCTGCATTCACTGATGTAGCCGAATGTCATCATGTATGAAACAAAACCATGACAGTGACCATGAAAAACAATTTAAAGTCCATAACATTTAGAAATCCTTCAAAAAAAAATATGGGTCATACAGTGCTTTTGTTCTTGTTTGGTTCGTTTAAAAAGTAAACCACCAGACCAACTCATGAAGACCTGGGACCAGTTTTCCGATAGCGATGGAACTTAGGCTTATGAGTGTTTTAACGATGCATCTCTCCTGCAACGGCCGAGGTAATTATAATTATTCCACAATACTGACGACGGATCAGCTCCTAGAAAGATATTATCACCTATGGCTGCAAATATTGAGGCGGCTTATTCTAATTTTTACCCTATAATAATGCACTAAGTCAAGATTTGGCATATCATTGCACACATGTTAGGCTACACATCATGAAATATATTGAGGCAAAATGTACAGACAGTAGCCAAATAACAAAGCAAAACTCAATAGAATGAACATGAAATTGTTTTAAAAATCATTTAAATATAGGCCTATGTAGCATATACTGTAGGTAGGCTATTTATCTTTTAATGGAGTCATCTCGGTTTTCATTTGAAGGATCTTTTAATCCTTTGCTTGTTTGTAACAATTGTAAAGACATTGGCAACATTTTATTTGTAGTCAACTTCGTTGTGAAGTTATCGGCGGTCACAGAGAGACCGATAAAGATCTTGATTCTATGTTTAGCAGTGATCTTCTGTGTATAAAGTGAAAAACGCATCTAACGACACAGCTTTTCTACGAGTGGTCTGAGGCAGTCGGTAAATAATGAGCGTTTTCAAGTGCAACTTTAGTAATGATGGTTTTGGGAAACAGCTCGGAGATTTAACGATGCTCCTACGAAGGTTCTAATGATTAACTTAGCCTTAAGATGCTTTTGGAAAACTGGGCCCAGAGCAAGATCAACTCGGCAATATGGAGTAACTCAGGACGTCGATACATATATACACTTTATACACTGATAATAACGCACAAATAATAATAATGATAATAATAATAATAATAATAATAATAATAACGAAAATAAGGCTAAATGATATAAATATAAAAAACAAAATGTACAAGTGAATACATACATAATGTGAAGTAAATAAGGCTGTAGAGTTAAAGAAAATGAATGAAAACATCAAAATCTCATTTTCAGAAAAATAGATTTTCTCTTTGGTGGGGAGGGACGGGGTCAGGGGTTGAGGGTCAGGGGATGTCAGTCCCACAGTGATAGTGTGTACCTGAATATCAAACACCACCATCTACAATTAATAAATAACAGATATCAAAAGAAAATCAGTGGTTTACTGTGTGTGTGTGTTCTGCATCAGTGGTTGATCTCTTAAGAACAATCTGCATCTCCAGACAGATCAGTGGTTCCCAGAATCTTCTTTCCATTCCAGGAGGACACACACCAACACCTGCCTCTCTGTCCATCAAAAGACGACTCACACTGGAGAGAGAGAGAGAGAGAGAGAGAGAGAGAGAGAGAGAGAGAGAGAGAGAGAGAGAGAGAGAGAGAGAGAGAGAGAGAGAGAGAGAGAGAGAGAGAGAGAGAGAGAGAGAGAGAGAGAGAGAGAGAGAGAGAGAGAGAGAGAGAGAGAGAGAGAGAGAGAGAAGAGAGAAAAAGAGAGAGAGAAAAAGAGTTTAGAATCCCTGGGTCTTTTTTATACACCTTAACACACCTCCACCTAACCACCTGTTCAGATATGCTATGACCCTGATCTGTGTGCAGCCGCAACCTATGAGGCAAACACAAACCAACTCCAAGACACGAATGTACAGGAGCAAACAAGGAGAGGCACGCCGCACCAAGGCGATGACATCAAAGCAAATATACAGTGGGGGAAAAAAGTATTTAGTCAGCCACCAATTGTGCAAGTTCTCCCACTTAAAAAGATGAGAGAGGCCTGTAATTTTCATCATAGGTACACGTCAACTATGACAGACAAAATGAGAAAAGAAATCAAGAAAATCACATTGTAGGATTTTTTATAAATTTATTTGCAAATTATGGTGGAAAATAAGTATTTGGTCAATAACAAAAGATTCTCAATACTTTGTTATATACCCTTTGTTGGCAATGACACAGGTCAAACGTTTTCTGTAAGTCTTCACAAGGTTTTCACACACTGTTGCTGGTATTTTGGCCCATTCCTCCATGCAGATCTCCTCTAGAGCAGTGATGTTTTGGGGCTGTCGCTGGGCAACACGGACTTTCAACTCCCTCCAAAGATTGTCTATGGGGTTGAGATCTGGAGACTCCAGGACCTTGAAATGCTTCTTACGAAGCCACTCCTTCGTTGCCCGGGCAGTGTGTTTGGGATCATTGTCATGCTGAAAGACCCAGCCACGTTTCATCTTCAATGCCCTTGCTGATGGAAGGAGGTTTTCACTCAAAATCTCACGATACATGGCCCCATTCATTCTTTCCTTTACACGGATCAGTCGTCCTGGTCCCTTTGCAGAAAAACAGCCCCAAATCATGATGTTTCCACCCCCATGCTTCACAGTAGGTATGGTGTTCTTTGGATGCAACTCAGTATTCTTTGTCCTCCAAACACGACGAGTTGAGTTTTTACCAAAAAGTTATATTTTGGTTTCATCTGACCATATGACATTCTCCCAATCCTCTTCTGGATCATTCAAATGCACTCTAGCAAACTTCAGACGGGCCTGGACATGTACTGGCTTAAGCAGGGGGACACGTCTGGCACTGCAGGATTTGAGTCCCTGGCGGCGTAGTGTGTTACTGATGGTAGGCTTTGTTACTTTGGTCCCAGCTCTCTGCAGAACATTCACTAGGTCCCCCCGTGTGGTTCTGGGATTTTTGCTCACCGTTCTTGTGATCATTTTGACCCCACGGGGTGAGATCTTGCGTGGAGCCCCAGATCGAGGGAGATTATCAGTGGTCTTGTATGTCTTCCATTTCCTAATAATTGCTCCCACAGTTGATTTCTTCAAACCAAGCTGCTTACCTATTGCAGATTCAGTCTTCCCAGCCTGGTGCAGGTCTACAATTTTGTTTCTGGTGTCCTTTGACAGCTCTTTGGTCTTGGCCATAGTGGAGTTTGGAGTGTGACTGTTTGAGGTTGTGGACAGGTGTCTTTTATACTGATAACAAGTTCAAACAGGTGCCATTATTACAGGTAACGAGTGGAGGACAGAGGAGCCTTTTAAAGAAGAAGTTACAGGTCTGTGAGAGCCAGAAATCTTGCTTGTTTGTAGGTGACCAAATACTTATTTTCCACCATAATTTGCAAATAAATTCATAAAAAAACCTACAATGTGATTTTCTGGATTTTTCTTTCTCAATTTGTCTGTCATAGTTGACGTGTACCTATGATGAAAATTATAGGCCTCTCTCATCTTTTTAAGTGGGAGAACTTGCACAATTGGTGGCTGACTAAATACTTTTTTCCCCACTGTAGCTGAATGTGCTCAAAGGTTTAAACAGTGCTGTACAAATCTCTGCCTGAATACACATTAATCTTTCTGGAGCTGTAGTTGGCACAATCTTGGCTGCACACACACACACAACCAGGTGATATTATTTCACACTGACAGGAGTCATGAATTGGGCACCAACGCCAAGTGCACACACACACACACAGATAAGGTGTATCTACCTCTTTGGCTTTGTAGAGCCCGTGTTTGTCACAGTTTGTCAGGTAGAACTTGGTCAGTTTTGTGACTTTTATTTTATTATTATTTTTTTTACCTTTATTTAACCAGGTAAGCCAGTTGAGAACAAGTTCTCATTTACAACTGCGACCTGGCCAAGATAAAGCAAAGCAGTACGATAAAAACAACAACACAGAGTTACATATGGGGTAAAACAAAACATAAAGTCAAAAATACAACAGAAAATATATATACAGTGTGTGCAAGTGTAGCAAGTTATGGAGGTAAGGCAATAAATAGGCTATAGTGCAAAATAATTACAATTATTATTGTGGTGTCGAGACAACGATGCTGATATGCTGTGATGACAAGAAATCCGCTGACACTGTCCTTGATAATAATGGTTTATTACATCAAAGATTACAGTATCAATTTACAGACTCCTGCAGACATCTGGAGAACAACTGACCCAATCCAAAAATATGTTATTCTCTCCGTCCTTTGTTCCAACCATGGTATTTATAATATGTAACATAATATGGGTGGTTTTTTATAGACCAATCCCTGGCCTTTAAACATCCGAATCTCCTCTGTCTTAGGGGTCCCCTATAGTAATGTTTTCCAGATGTTTCCGCAAGCAGAGCCAAATTCCTCTAACACACCACTTGCAAACGTCAGCAAAATCATAAACTGTTTAGATGCTACATATTTCCCCCCTTCGAGACTAATTAAGTCTCAAAAACAAAAAGAATAGGATTATGACAAATCTTGTGTAACTTTAACAATAAAATAAAATGTATGTAGTGTGAACACATTTTTATGAAGTGTAAACAAATCGCTATGGAGTGTAAGAGCGAAAGACCTGTCTGGCAGCTTTCTTTCCAAATATCCATCAATCAATCAAGACAGTAAAATTCTCTCACGGCCCCTCTGCCCTAGGCGACCACCTAAGTACTCCAGATCAATTTATAAATCTTAATCAATGCATTTTAAACTATGATGCAATTGAATACACATGAAAGCCTCAGAAAACAAAGTACAATCAAACTTGTCCACATTCAGGCTGGTCGACCCATCGGACCCTCCTGTGGATTCTCTCTGTCCCTGCCTAGACCCAATATCCCTAAGCATCCATGAAAAAAACAAAAACATCTGAGGTCCCCACATGTACCCAACAACAGAAAACATAATTCTTCAAAAATTAATACAGAAAGAATATGACACAAATTATGTATTACACATACAAATATGTCTATATATCATTGCAGACACTGGAGTGTAGTCCACTACACTGCATTTCCTCAGCAGTGTCGACTTTTAATGCAACGTCGATGATGGAATCTTAACATTTCCACACCTTCCTTGTTCCACTTCCTCCAGTCCATTCATATTGTCCATGTTTGAGTATTTGAATCCCCTCTACACATTCCCCCATATGCTTCTGGAAGAAAATAAAACACCAACCAGTATCTTTTTCAAAACAACACATGCAAATTAAAACATCAATATCAACAATAATATAAAAATGATATATAAAATGATACATAAAATGAATCACATTCCTTTTCCACCCTTTGATTCATAAGAAAATACTAAATATCACAATAATATGTAAAGACGTGAAAAATGATCGGATATTCAAAATGGATATCTATCCATCAATACTCCATCCAGTCCCACTTGTTTATCTCCATCTAGATCAGTAACAGTTAACAACGGCATCTGAGTGTTGTCTCCAGGCATCACAACTCCAACCCATCTCAATATCATAGCCTTCGCAAAAGTCAATAACAAAGTACAAAAGCAAAACATCACACACAGCGCTACATAAGCTGCTACTAAAATCTGAACTATCACTGCTCCCACTGGTTCTAACTGATCTTGCAACCAAGCCTTCGCTGACCATCCAGCTCTTTCAGATCGACCAAACGCATCCCTTATATTCTTCAATGCATCTATAACACTAGTGATATTATCGGGACTATCGGGGATCAAAGTATAACAATCATCCCCCCTCAAGTTCATAGCCAAACATAAGCCACCTTGTTTGGCTAAAATATAGTCAAGAGCCATGTCATGTTTTAACAGCGTCAGTCTGTGACTTCTTTGATTATTTGACAGAAGGTTAAACCCTAGTATCGTTTAATTTGCAAAACCCTGCAAAGTATAGGTAATATTATCAATGTGATCTGCCAAAAATGTTACACCATACCATGGAAAAAGTCCAAGTCCCCACTTCTCTCCTAGACTTATCCTCCAATGGTAGGATTCCAGACTATGAAATTGCGCCATTTCCCTTTTCACCCTATTTCCAGACCTAGAATCAGATTTATCAGTGTCCGGTGCCTCCCCCTTTTGAATGGTATAAACCTCATATGGAAGCTTCAACGTCGACATGTAACAACATCCTGTCCATCCATAGGGTAAGAATATATAGGCTTTATCACCACAAACCCACCAAAAATCTTGAAAATTCCCAATAGTCACATTGCCAGGCAAAAGCTGATCTTTCACCATCAAAGTCCAGCTCTTCTTACTAAATGGAACATAAAAAGTTACTTTATATTTCTCATCACTAACCTTATGTTCATGCTTACCCAAAGTCATCATATAATCATCACAATCTGATATTCCCATAAACATACCCGGTCCATCATATGTTTTATTTGAAAAAAAACAGCTTTTAGCCCTCACGGGTTTCACCTCCAATGCTTCAGGAATCGCTGTTAACTGATTTTCCTTCCGATCTAACAAATTCACATAGGGTAATTCATTTAACCAAGAACAATTAAACCTAGGCCTAAACAAATGCTTCGACAACGACATCATTATATCTGTTAATGAATGTTGCTGATACAACAGTCATGATAAAGCATAAGATTGACACGCAGTTGATAGAGGTTGAGCCACCGACTCTAAGATTGAACCCCATGTGCCTGGTGCTGGAATTCTCAACAGACATGGACCCTCAAGATTCCTCACTGATCTTACAGAATGAGTTAACTGCCGGAACCATAGTGTCACGGTTTCGGCCGAGGCTGCCTCTCTCCCTTGTTCGGGCAGGCTTCGGCGTTCGTTGTCTCCGGAATACTAGCTGCCACCGTTGTATGTTTCATGTTCGTTTGCTTTTGTCTGATTGTTGTCACACCTGTTTTCATTTAGTGTCATTAGTGTCCTATTTAGTTCTCGTTGTGTTTGTCAGGTGTTGTGTGTTATTGTTTTTTGTCTGTCGTGTGTAGGGCTGATGTTCGCTATTTCGCTCGGTTGAGCTTCCCTCCACTGCGTGGAGTGTTTACGCACCTGTGTAGTGCGCATTTGTTTTGTGCGCCTTCGTGCGTTATTTCGCCTACGGGCAAGTGTTCTCGTAATTTCCTTGTTGGAGAGTTACTAAAGTCTGTTGGACTATACTTCGGTGTCCTGCGTTTGATTCCACCACTACACCCACCTACAGCACGCGTGACAGAATAACACACCTTAAAATGGAATCAGCAGGAGCCGCAGCAGCCCAGACGACGCTGGAGGACCAGGTTCGGGAACAACGGGACCAGATCCTGCAGATGGGGACCGCACTGCAGGAGGTGATCACCACCATTCGAGGCTGGGGAACGCCTCCACCGCCACCCTCCCTGCCAGCACCATCGGCCAGTCCGCCCATTCCAGCACCGGAACCCCGAGGAGTCCGACTCTCGCTCCCGAGGTCCTACGATGGAACCGCGGCCGGGTGTCAGGGATTCCTTCTCCAGGTGGAGCTGTACCTGGCCACCGTGCACCCGGCGCCCTCGGGACATGAGAGCGTGTCCGCCCTGATCTCCTGCCTTTCCGGGAAGGCATTGGAATGGGCCAACGCGGAGTGGAGGAGGATCGACGCGGACACCATCACGTACGACGAGTTCTCCCGCCGCTTCAGGGCGGTGTTTGACCATCCCCCGGAGGGGAAAGCGGCGGGGGAGCGTCTGGTCTTCCTCCGGCAGGGGAGGAGGAGTGCGCAAGAGTTCGCCCTCGAATTCCGTACTCTAGCGGCAGATGCAGGGTGGAATGATCGGGCTCTCGTCGATCACTACAGGTGTAGTCTACGAGAGGACGTCCGTCGGGAGCTGGCTTGTAGGGACACCAGCCTCTCGTTCGACCAGTTGGTCGACATGTCCATCAGGCTGGATAACCTACTAGCTACCCGCGGACGTTCCGAGGGGGGTCCGTCCATTTCACCCTCCAGCGCCTCCGAGCCGTGTCCCATGGAGCTCGGGGGTGCTGGCGCTAGAGAGAGGAGGGGTCGGCTTACTAGGGGGTCCATCCCCTGCACCAACTGTGGTCGGGGAGGACACACCGCGGCTAGGTGCTGGGGATGGCCTCCTAGGGGAGAGGACGACAGGTCCCGCACTGGGGATTCCTTCCAGGTGAGTAGGCGCCCCACTCACCCAGAGCTCTCTATTGCACATTTCTGTTTGCCTGTGAGTTTTCCACAGGTAGCACCTCATTCCCAGCATAAGGCGCTGGTAGATTCAGGCGCGGCTGGGAATTTTATTGATAAGAAATTTTGTTTAGCTTTAGGGATTCCCCTTCTTCCTGTTGATGTCCCTTTCCCCGTTCATGCCCTAGATAGCCGTCCGTTGGGTGCGGGCTTGATCAGGGAGGTCACTGCGCCACTTAGGATGTGTGCGCAGGGGGGTCATCAGGAGATGATTCAGCTATTTCTGATTGACTCTCCTGCGTATCCGGTGGTGCTGGGCATGCCCTGGTTGAGTACCCATAACCCATCTATTTCGTGGCAGGAGAGGGCTCTGATGGAGTGGTCTGCCCAGTGTGTGGGTAGATGTTTAGGCGTTTCCGTAGGGGCTACCTCGGTGGAGAGTCCAAACCAGGTGCCCGCATTGCACGTTCCCCCTGAGTATGGGGATTTGGCTATTGCGTTTAGTAAGTCGAGGGCAACGCAGTTGCCGCCCCATAGGCAGGGAGATTGTGCGATAGACCTCCAGGCAGGAGCTGCGCTCCCACGGAGCCATGTGTATCCTCTGTCTCAGGAGGAGAAGAAAGCTATGGAGACTTACATAGACGAATCTCTGAGACAAGGATACATACGGCCTTCCACTTCCCCTGCATCCTCGAGTTTCTTTTTTGTGAAGAAGAAGGATGGTGGTTTGCGCCCATGCATCGATTACCGTGGTCTCAATCAGATCACGGTGAAGTACAGTTATCCGCTCCCGCTGATTGCGACCATGACTGAGTCGTTGCATGGGGCGCGTTTCTTCACTAAATTAGATCTCAGGAGCGCGTACAACTTGGTGCGCATCAGGGAGGGCGATGAATGGAAGACAGCCTTTAGTACCACCTCGGGCCATTACGAGTATCTTGTCATGCCATACGGGTTGATGAACGCTCCGTCAGTTTTCCAATCATTCGTGGATGAGATCTTCAGGGACATGCAGGGGCAGGGGGTCGTGGTGTACATAGATGACATTCTCGTGTACTCGCCTACCCGTGTCGAGCATGTGGCCCTGGTGCGCAGAGTGTTGCGGAGGCTGGTGGAGCACGACCTGTATGTTAAGGCAGAGAAGTGTCTGTTTTTCCAGGAGTCGGTCTCCTTTTTGGGGTATCAGTTGTCTGCGTCAGGGGTGAAGATGGAGGTAGACCGGGTCGTGCGTAATTGGCAAACACCAACCACTGTGAAGGAGGTGCAGCAGTTTTTGGGGTTTGCGAATTACTACCGGAGGTTTATCCGGGGTTTTGGACAGGTGGCAGCTCCCATCACGTCTCTCTTGAAGGGGGGCCCGGTGCGTCTGCAGTGGTCTGCCGAGGCGGACAGGGCATTTGGGAGGCTGAAGGACCTGTTTACCTCGGCTCCAGTGCTGGCGCATCCGGATCCCTCTTTACCATTTCAGGTAGAGGTGGACGCGTCTGAGGCCGGTATAGGAGCCGTGCTTTCACAAAGATCAGGCGCCCAACCTAAACTCCGCCCCTGTGCTTTTTATTCCAAGAAGCTCAGTCCGGCGGAGCGAAACTATGACGTAGGGGACAGGGAGCTGTTAGCCGTGGTACAGGCCCTAAAGGTGTGGAGGCACTGGCTTGAGGGGGCTCAACACCCTTTCCTCATTTTGACGGACCACCGTAACCTGGAGTACATCCGGGCAGCGAGGAGGCTAAACCCTCGGCAGGCTAGATGGAATATGTTTTTGACCCGGTTTACGTTTAAGATCACGTACATCCCTGGGTCCCAGAACGGTAAGGCAGATGCGCTGTCTCGGCGGTATGACACGGAGGAGAGGTCCGTGGAGCCCACTCCCATACTGCCGGAGTCGTGTCTGGTGGCACCGGTAGTGTGGGAGGTCGATGCTGAGCTCGAGCGGGCGTTACGCACCGACCCTAGTCCACCACAGTGCCCGGAGGGTCGGAAGTACGTTCCGCTCGAGGTTCGGGATCGATTGATCTATTGGGCTCACACGTCACCCTCCTCTGGACATCCGGGTATCGGCCGGACAGTGCACTGTCTTAGTGCCAAGTACTGGTGGCCCACGTTGGCAAGGGATGTGAGGGTTTATGTTTCCTCCTGCTCGGTGTGCGCCCAGTGTAAGGCGCCTAGACATCTGCCTAGGGGTAAGTTACTACCCCTGCCCGTGCCACAACGACCATGGTCCCACCTCTCGGTGGATTTCCTTACTGACCTTCCTCCTTCACAGGGGAATACCACTATACTGGTCGTTGTGGACCGGTTTTCTAAGGCCTGTCGTTTGCTCCCCATGCCGGGCCTTCCTACCGCCCTGCAAACTGCCGAAGCCCTATTCACCCATGTGTTCCGGCACTACGGGGTACCCGAGGATATTGTGTCTGATCGAGGTCCCCAATTTACCTCCAGAGTCTGGAGGGCCTTTATGGAGCGGTTGGGGGTCTCGGTGAGCCTCACCTTGGGTTACCACCCGGAGAGTAATGGGCAGGTGGAACGTGTAAACCAGGATGTGGGCAGGTTTCTTAGAACATACTGCCAGGACCGGCCGGAGGAGTGGGCAAGGTACGTTCCCTGGGCCGAAATGGCCCAGAATTCCCTACGCCATTCCTCCACTAACCTAACCCCTTTCCAATGTGTGTTAGGTTACCAGCCGGTTCTGGCACCCTGGCAGCAGAGCCAGATCGAGGCTCCTGCGGTGGATGAGTGGGCGAGGCGCTCGGAGGAGACATGGAACGCTGCACACGTCCACCTGCAGCGGGCCCTCCGACGTCATAAGGCGAGCGCCGATCTCCACCGCAGTGAGGGACCGGTGTACGCACCTGGTGATCGAGTCTGGCTCTCTACCAGGAACCTGCCCCTCCGCCTGCCCTGTCGGAAACTGGGTCGGCGGTTTGTAGGGCCATTTAAAGTCCTGGGAAGGTTGAACGAGGTGTGTTATAAATTACAGCTACCTGTTGAATATAAAAGTATTAACCCCTCGTTCCATGTGTCCCTTCTCAGGCCGGTGGTAGCTGGCCCACTCCAAGAAAGTGAGATCAGGGAGACTCCTCCGCCCCCATTGGACATCGAGGGGGCACCGGCGTACTCCGTGAGGTCCATCTTGGATTCGAGACGTCGGATGGGGGGTCTCCAGTATCTAGTGGAGTGGGAGGGGTACGGTCCGGAGGAGCGGTGCTGGGTGCCGAGGAGAGACATTTTGGACCAGTCTCTCCTGACGGAATTCCATCGTGGGCACCCGACGCACCCTGCTCCGCGTCCTCCGGGTCGTCCCCGAGGCCGGAGTCGGCGCACGTCTGGAGCCGCGCGTCAAGGGGGGGGTACTGTCACGGTTTCGGCCGAGGCTGCCTCTCTCCCTTGTTCGGGCAGGCTTCGGCGTTCGTTGTCTCCGGAATACTAGCTGCCACCGTTGTATGTTTCATGTTCGTTTGCTTTTGTCTGATTGTTGTCACACCTGTTTTCATTTAGTGTCATTAGTGTCCTATTTAGTTCTCGTTGTGTTTGTCAGGTGTTGTGTGTTATTGTTTTTTGTCTGTCGTGTGTAGGGCTGATGTTCGCTATTTCGCTCGGTTGAGCTTCCCTCCACTGCGTGGAGTGTTTACGCACCTGTGTAGTGCGCATTTGTTTTGTGCGCCTTCGTGCGTTATTTCGCCTACGGGCAAGTGTTCTCGTAATTTCCTTGTTGGAGAGTTACTAAAGTCTGTTGGACTATACTTCGGTGTCCTGCGTTTGATTCCACCACTACACCCACCTACAGCACGCGTGACACATAGATTCCTACCTGCCCATCCATCTTTAATTTGCAAAACAGAAGAATCAAATCCATATGCCTTCCATTTAGTTTCTCTCTTCCCTAACGAGCGGTATTGATCAGATATATCTTCTGGTCTTCCATCAAAATTAAAGAACTCATCCTGTACCTCCGGGATAGTATTCTGCACTATTTCAGATGAATCTACATCATTCTCTGCTACCATCTGCTCTCCTATTTCAACACTATCCTTCCTACCATTTACAGCACTCTCCATCTGTATCATAGACTTCTGAGTCACATTTACTACATCCTTTAGTTTCAGAAAAGTTGTTGTTGGTGTCTGTGTCACATTTCCGAAATTAGTTATCGCCGTCGTAACATTCATCTCTTTCAAAGTTACTGTTAAAATAGTGGCTTTAGTTGATGTATTAACACTCTTAATTATTTCCAGTGGCAAAGTGACAGATGTCCTCTGTGTATTATTTACTGTTGGAGTGGCTACTGTAATATACTGCTCCTGCACTTCTTTGGTGACTGTGGAAACTTCAACAGACTTTAAATCTTCCATCATAAGCGTCACCTTACGAGTTACATAGCCTTCTAACCAATCATTCTTAACCAGAACAAATTTGAATGCTGGCTCTAAATAAGTACACGTATATTCTCCCTGATCTTCCCATGTAACATTACGCAAAATAAGTGAGCAATCACTCATAACCCTCTTCCACTTCATATCGTTGTACAAAATATACCTCCTTTGACTAGATGGCACAGCTTCTACTTCTGTTCCTGATAACAACACTTCTTCTCCATAATTATCTCTCCACGTGGGAGGAATGTCACCACCCCCACTCTGTCTCTCAAATCTACAAGGAAGATGAGCTCTACCACCCATCCTAACCCTAATGACAGTCTTTTCTTCTAAAATTGGTGTTGGAGCGATTTTCTGAGGCGCCATTGTAATCTAATGTGATACATGTATAGCTTTAATAACTGTCAATGTTGAAAGAGTTGAATTGCTTCTCACTGTTGTTGTATTAGGCTGAAGTGTTGATGTCATTGTTGTTGATTCATCTATTTTCCCTACAGCTTGGAGCTCTTTACTTGTATTTCCAACTATCACCACTAGTGTCACTACATTAACTCTCAGTCCCGACTCTAATCCCTCACTTTCAAACTGTGGATTATAAAAAATACATTTATAATCACCTTGATCCTCCTGCTGGGAATTGTACACATAGAGACTACAATCACCCTCAATCTTCAGTCTTCTCTTATCATTCAGCAACGCATACTTTCTCAATGCAACTGCTCCTAACAGATCTAAACTCCTGCCATAGCTATCTTCCCACTGAACTCTAAATTTCCCTTCACCACTGTCCTCTCTCGTGCACTGGCATGGAAGCTGAGCTGACTTTCCTAGAGTTACTTTAACCCTAGTTTTCGTAACGTTTTGGTCTGACTTTTCTCCCAACTGGTCTGGGGCTACTTTGTCTAACCGAATCACCAGCTTCTCCTGTAACAGAGTTGCCCTTGGTGATCTTTCTCCTAACCTCCCCCCTTGCAACATGAGCTAACCCATGTGCTTCCTGAATCATCAGACCTAATAGGTCTAGAGGCGCTACTATCAACCCCTCATGGTTTCTCCAAAGACCAGTAGCATCTTTGACGGCACCTCGGTCTAGCCATAACTGTTTGTCGATCGCAGAAGCAGCTTCCTGCATCAAAACCTTAAGCGTAATTTTGTCTTCCAAGTCCACTCCATGAGTGACCAGAAAAACTTTTCCCAATTTGTCCACTCCTGTGACGGCTTTTGCAGCTTCATCAGCAGCTTTGTTCCCTTGTGTGACTTTTGACAAATCTGTTTTATGAGCTGCACACTTAGCTATCGCTATCTCTTTAGGCTTCATCATAGCATGCAACAGTTTCATTATTTGCGCATGATGTTTTATCGGAGAACCATCCATTTTCTTAAACCCTTAACCTTTCCACACTGCTCCAAACAAATGACATACACTATGTGCATATGCTGAATCAGTGTATATCGTCACTCGCTTTCCTTCTGCTAACAAACATGCTTCTGTTAGCCCCACAAGTTCAGCAAGTTGTGCAGACGCAGGCTGTGGTATTACTTCAGCCTTTTCAACAACAAATCCAGTTCCTTGGGCTTTAACTACTGCATAGCCAGCACACAATTTCTCTCCCACACAATAACAAGACTCATCAGTCCAATACTCCAGGTCTGCCTCACGTAATGGAAAGGCTTGCAAATCTGATCTAAGCCTCGAGTATTTCTCTGCTTCTTGGACACAATCATGTGGCTCACCATCCTCTGAAGTTGGCAAATTCTCGGCTGGATTCACCGTATCACACCTCACTAGGGTGACATCTTCCTGCTCTAAGAGCCTATGATAGTCACTGAGCCTAGGCATAGTCAATGTATATTTCCCATAGTTCAGAAGATTTCTGAGACTATGATGGGTAAGAATTGTTACTGGGTAACCCATCGTAACAGATGATGCTTTGTCATACATTGAATATACTCCCACCATTGCTCTGTAGCACAGTGGTAGCCCTAGTTCTACTTCTGAATAGGCAGTAGAGTAGTAGGAAATAGGCTGAGGATTCGTCCCTGTGCCTGTCGGCTGACAAAGAACTGCACATGCATATTTACCTCCAGTAGAAGTAGACACATATAGCAAAAAATTATTAGAGTAGTCTGGTCGTGTGAGTGCAGGTGCCTCCTGCAACCTCTGTTTGATCGTTTCAAATGCCACATGGCCTTCCTGTGTCCAGGAAAGATTGCTATGGAGTTGACCATTTCCAGTATCCTTAACCATAGCTCTCAAAGGTCCCGTCAAACTAGTATAGCTCTCAACCCAAGCTGAAGAA
The DNA here is from genome assembly GCF_964263955.1 of Coregonus lavaretus. NCBI lineage: Eukaryota > Metazoa > Chordata > Actinopteri > Salmoniformes > Salmonidae > Coregonus > Coregonus lavaretus. The sequence goes on along the minus strand of NC_140008.1, from coordinate 37,388,830 downwards.
TAACCAGCAATACCAAGAAATGTCATCATCTCTCTGACAGTTCTAGGCTTCGGAGCCTTACGAATAGCTTCCAATTGACTGTCCGAAATGCTTCTGTGTCCATGCGTTATTTTCTGACCCAAATAAACAACCTTCTCCTGGCAATATTGCAACTTTTTCTGTGAAACCTTATGCCCCTTTTCTGCCAATACCTGTAGCAATTTAATTGAGTCTCTATTTCAGTGAGCAGATAATTATATCATCTACGTACTGAATGACAGTGCTTTGCAATATCTGATCTATCCCTACCAAATCATCCTTCAGTACTTTATTGAAAATGTGGGGGCTATGCCTGTACCCCTGTAGCAAACGACTGTACTCATAGAACTGTCCCTTATATGTGAACCCAAATAAACCCTGACTTTCTACACTAAGTGGAACACTAAAAAATGCACCACATAAGTCTAACACCGTAAAATGTGTCGCATCAGGAGGAATTTGGGCTAACAAGGTATGCGGGTCTGGCACTTCTGCTGGAAAGTCAGTCACTACCTCATTCACCGCTCTCAAATCCTGAACCACACGATAAGTTTCATCTGGTTTTTTCACAAGCAACAAAGGTGTGTTACTCTGAGGATTTTTTGTTGTCCTCAAAACACCTGCTTTCGAAAGTCCTTCAATTTGTGGTTCGATCCCTTGGATTGCTTCATCTTTCAATGGATACTGATTCTTCCAAGGAGGTCTGGCTCCTGGTTGAAGTTCAACTTTCACCGGTTGGGCTGATTTCACAAGTCCAATATCGGTACTGTGTTGAGACCACAAACATTCCTGAACTTGTTGCAACATCTCCTCTTTCATAGGGTTTGAATCCATCTTCGCACTGCAAATAGATTCATGTGTCATCCATACAGCTTGTGGCTCTCCTTGTCCTTGAGCCGAAATCATGATTTTGAGAAATCGCTGATCTTCACTCCTCCAAATCGCCAAATTCTCTTTCATCGGTACAAAAACAGCTTTATCTGCTTCTGTCATCATTTCTCCTATATGCTTCTGCTCATAGCCTTCAGAAACCAACAAGGTCACATGTGGCACACTCATCTCAATCTCAAATTCTTTATCCAGATAATCGTCTGTGTTTATCTTCATAGCTGCTCCTTGTGGTCCTAAAATTATGCAACATGAGCTGAGTTGAACTTTCTTTGGTTGATGACTCAACCATTCCTCTGAGTTCGATTGGGCAGCATTCTTGAAATACTTGAGCATACAATGAAATTGATATTCCGGAAGCCTCGCATCTGGCATATATGCCACAATGAAATTCTCCCATATCTTAGCCTGCTTCAAAAAATCTTCACTGAGATTTCCAATCCAGAATACTGAAGAAGAATCCATCTCTGTCGTCATCAACAATTGGTAAACCTTTTCCTTTGGCACTTCTACCAGACAGCCGTCTGGCGTACATTTTATTGTACAGTTCAATTTACACAATGCATCTCTTCCCAACAATGCAATAGGTGTATGTTCTGATACCAGTATGGGTATTGTAATTTTCTGATTTTTATAGCAGAGCTCAATTGGTTCCGTAAGAGGAATCAGCTGTTTCACTTCCTCAAATCCGATTGTCCTAATTAGTTGATTGGACATAGGGAGATGTGTAGCATCTTCAGGCCGAACACAGGTAAAAGCAGCTCCGCTATCCGCCATCACTTCCAATGGTCGGTTGTTTACTTTCACCTCAATTGTTGGATCTTTTTCCGGTCCTGATGCTACCAGCTGACAACCCCCTTTCGGATCTTCTGGGCACCCCTAGAATCATTGCTCCTGGCCCCTATAAGGGTTCACAGGTCCTCCAGATGATCTTGACTGGCCCCTGTATCTTCCTCTGAAATTCCCTCTGGTGTTTCCTCCTTGCCCATTACACTCACGGGCAAAGTGACCAACCTGTCCACAATTATAACACACTTCTGAAGATTGCTGGAAGTATGGCTTGAATCTTCCTCCTCTTCCTCTTCCTCTTCCTTCTCGTCCTCTTCCTCTCCAATTCTGTGTCTGTCCAGAAACTGGCTGTGGATATGAAACAACTGGTACCGCTATTGGTGGCTGGTACAATTGCGGTTGGAACTGGTTCGGTTGAAGCTGTGGCAGTGATTGTTGATTTGGTGCACACTGATTCTGCATAACCAAAGCTTGTTTCTTCTCCTTCTTATTCTCCACCAGTTGTATTTGATTGAGTTTTCTGAGAGTTTCTTGGTCCTGTTCTTTCTGGTTGTGTTCCTTTTTCCGGTACAGATCCACTTGATGGGCTATATGATCTGTATAGACACCTTTTGTCATGCTTCCAAGTCCAACCACCTCTGCCAGTTTGCTCCTTACTGGTGAGGGCAGTCCCATCGGTAATATTTCTCCACACTTGATGAACTCTTGACACATAGGCTCTCGGATTTTCTTGTTGTCCTAGTGGGTCAATCAGAATGTTGTCAGAATGCACATTTGTTGGAAACGTATCTTTCAGTGCTCTCCACAGACGATTTCTACTTGCAGCCAACAATTCAGAATCATTCACCGCAGTTCCCACATATCGATGAAGTCCAGCTCTCTGAAAAATGTCTTCCATATCTGGAATCCCAAGGAGATTAGCCAAAAGTCTCTTAATGTCTCCTATGGCAGACTGTGTTCCCACCGTAATTTCTTCCAATTTTGAAATTCAAGGATATGCTCCATCTTGAAGAGTAGGCAGCTTCTCAAGTATATCTGACATATCGGTATTCTGCAAAGGCTTATACTCCAGGTTCTGTCCTCGAATTATCACTGGCATCATCTTCTTACTTGTGCTCCCTTCATTGTAGGATATAATCCTCTTGAACATGAAGCACCTTTAATCTCCACATCTTCATCGCTGTCTCCATCTTCACTTTCATCAGAGATCAAATCTCTTGTATCCTTCTTCTTCCAACTTCCATCACCCCTTCTTTCCGCTTTGACCAACCTCCGTCTGATCACAGGGTCATATCCACCCATGATCTCTTCTGAATCACTCTGATCATCATCATCATCATCTTCAAGTTCCATCCTCCTGAACCTCACTCCACCCTTAGTTTCCAGACATCTCGTTTTCTTCTTACTTTTGGAGTTTGGATTCATCTTTATGGTCGTTTCTGCTTGTCCTCTCTCTATTATTCGTTCATCTTCATCTCTGATGCAATAATCACCCTCCTGAATGATCACTGGAAGCTGAGGATAGACGTCCTTAAACTCTACTTCTTCCTCGTAAGGTGGGGGTCTTTTTGCTGAATCCTTATGTGAGAAAGGTGTATTGACTTCAGCCATTAGTTTTTCTGTCACCTTCACCTCTTTTGGCATTTTCTCTATACCTCTGTCTCTTTTATCTTTTGTATCTTTTATCAGTTTTTGTCCTTCATTTTCAAACAGATTAAGAACACCCAGCTTTCTTTGTCTCTTTTCTTTATGTTGTTCCCCTTTTTTCCCCTTCTTTTGATCTACCTTATATGTGACTACAAGCACTTTCATTGTGTTGATGACGTCTGGGTTAAGAGTCCCTTCCACTGGCCATGGTTGTTCAATGTCAGGCCAACGTTTATTCCATTTTCCAGATAACCTTGCAATACCATTAACTAGAGGATTACTATTTTCTACTACATCAACAGGAGTAATTACTTTCATAGTTTTGATGTCCTTTTTCCCCATTTTAACAACTCTTTTATATTCCTTTATTGTGAATTATTTTATTATTATTATTATTATTTCAAACCAATTAATTTGTAAACCAAAAAATACTTTAGACTATGTAGCTTATGTTTCCCTCCTTTTTTTCTTCTTTTTTAAAGAAATTAATTAATTAATCAATCAATCAATCAATCAATCAATCAACCAATCAATTAATTAATTAATCAATATATTTATTTATTTTTATTTATTTTATTGAATTTTATTAAATTTATTTTATTTTACCATATTATTGATTAGTGGCAATCTTACCACATCAGATCAGGAAAAGTAAAGGAAAGTAGTCAACTTCAGAGCAATCCAAAAAAGAAAGACCTGTAATCCAGCAACACTACAGCACTCACAAACCAATTGCTTAATAATCACCCAATTACCTTAATTTTACAGAATAATGTCAGTGCTGGATTTCCAACACAGCTCTAATCAAACCAACCCATGCACAAAAAACTCCAATGTGCAAATCTTAATTACATCAATTGGTCAGTCTGTTGCCAAGTCCTGTCAAATTGTCACAACATGAAATATGCTAGGCACACACAATATCCTGTATGGGAAAGTAAGTTTGTGAACAGAGCAGTACTGGCCTTGATTGGACTGGATCCGGGGCAGCACACACTGTCGCGTGACGCACTGGTCAGCACCTCCTCTCTCTCTCTGTCTCCTCCTTCTCGTCTCTCACATGACAGAAGAACAAATGGAACAGACAAGAATTTAGTCTTTTATGCACTCACTGGGTTATTTCAACCATACAAAACCCTTTTAGACATACCTATGTTCACATTCGCGCTAAGAAATAAGCAAACAGCTTAACTCTGGTATATATTATAAATAACAATAATTTTTATTTTTAATCCGTCAACATATCTCTCATTTATAAATTCAATAGATCTCAATCAAATAGTTTCATTGTTAAGCAACAGCCACTTATCAAACAGAATACGTTATTTGTGCGTATTCAAAATCTCCCCCTTTCTTCTCTGTCTGCATGTCACTGCAGCTCAGTGCAGGCAGGGGAGTGGCATATTTGCTCTACGTAACTCTAAACTCATAAAATCCCACGCATGCGCAGCTCATTCACCAATGCGATTTCAGAGTGAAAGGAGCTCTCCCAAGCAGCTCTCTCCAAGCTAAACAACAGAAAGCAGACAGACCAGCTGTCCCTCCGTTATTTCCAACACAGACAAACAGTAACACTTAACAAAACTCACAAACCAACACAGAACATAGAACACAAATCCAACTTCGAAGTTTCTTAACTTAATTTATCCTAATCTGCAGATTTATAGTTATTTTCTTATCCATTACAAAACATCTCTATGCAATCCTAACTCCTCCTTTTTTTTTTTTTTACAATTATGGAAACGTTCTCTCAAATGGAGACTTTAAAACCTTATCTAACATATTTCCTTACAAAAAACTAAAACCCCTGTTCTCAACCAAAACATATATATGTACAGTGGGGAGAACAAGTATTTGATACATTGCCGATTTTGCAGGTTTTCCTACTTACAAAGCATGTAGAGGTCTGTAATTTTTTATCATAGGTACACTTCAACTGTGAGAGACGGAATCTAAAACAAAAATCCAGAAAATCACATTGTATGATTTTTAAGTAATACATTTGCATTTTATTGCATGACATAAGTATTTGATCACCTACCAACCAGTAAGAATTCCGGCTCTCACAGACCTGTTAGTTTTTCTTTAAGAAGCCCTCCTGTTCTCCACTCATTACCTTTATTAACTGCACCTGTTTGAACTCGTTACCTGTATAAAAGACACCTGACCACACACTCAATCAAACAGACTCCAACCTCTCCACAATGGCCAAGACCAGAGAGCTGTGTAAGGACATCAGGGATAAAATTGTAGACCTGCACAAGACTGGGATGGGCTACAGGACAATAGGCAAGCAGCTTGGTGAGAAGGCAACAACTGTTGGCGCAATTATTAGAAAATGGAAGAAGTTCAAGATGACGGTCAATCACCCTCGGTCTGGGGCTCCATGCAAGATCTCACCTCGTGGGGCATCAATGATCATGAGGAAGGTGAGGGATCAGCCCAGAACTACATGGCAGGACCTGGTCAATGACCTGAAGAGAGCTGGGAACACAGTCTCAAAGAAAACCATTAGTAACACACTACGCCGTCATGGATTAAAATCCTGCAGCGCACGCAAGGTCCCCCTACTCAAGCCAGCGCATGTCCAGGCCCGTCTGAAGTTTGCCAATGGCCATCTGGATGATCCAGAGGAGGAATGGGAGAAGGTCATGTGGTCTGATAAAACAAAAATAGAGCTTTTTGGTCTAAACTCCACTCGCCGTGTTTGTAGGAAGAAGAAGGATGAGTACAACCCCAAGACCACCATCCCAACTGTGAAGCATGGAGGTGGAAACATCATTCTTTGGGGATGCTTTTCTGCAAAGGGGACAGGACGACTGCACCGTATTGAGGGGAGGATGGATGGGGCCATGTATCGCAAGATCTTGGCCAACAACCTCCTTCCCTCAGTAAGAGCATTGAAGATGGGTCGTGGCTGGGTCTTCCAACATGACAACGACCCAAAACACACAGCCAGGGCAACTAAGGAGTGGCTCCGTAAGAAGCATCTCAGGTTCCTGGAGTGGCCTAGCCAGTCTCCAGACCTGAACCCAATAGAAAATCTTTGGAGGGAGCTGAAAGTCCGTATTGCCCAGTGACAGCCCCGAAACCTGAAGGATCTGGAGAAGGTCTGTATGGAGGAGTGGGCCAAAATCCCTGCTGCAGTGTGTGCAAACCTGGTCAAGACCTACAGGAAACGTATGATCTCTGTAATTGCAAACAAAGGTTTCTGTACCAAATATTAAGTTCTGCTTTTCTGATGTATCAAATACTTATGTCATGCAATAAAATGCAAATTATTTACTTAAAAATCATACAATGTGATTTTCTGGATTTTTGTTTTAGATTCTGTCTCTCACAGTTGAAGTGTACCTATGATAAAAAAAATTACAGACTTCTACATGCTTTGTAAGTAGGAAAACCTGCAAAATCGGCAGTGTATCAAATACTTGTTCTCCCCACTGTATATATTTCTAACATAAATCTTATCATAACATTAGTCGACACACAGCTGAAACACAACAGAGACGTCTTTATTTAAAAAAAAAAATCGCACACACACACTCTCTTTCCTAACACACACACATGAAAAGAATGCATCCATTCATACGGTCCTCTAAAGCATGCTACCGTCGCTCCTTATTTCTCATTGTTCCTGCCTAAATTTCTGCTACCTCGAGTTGCAGATATTCAATGAGAGGTTACTTCGAACATATACCTCGTCAACTATATGTCGAGGGGTAACTTACAATTGAATGTATCAACCATAAACTCCAGTTCCCAGAACTGAACTTAAAAATCAACCTAGTGAGTTTTCAGGATTTTCGGCCCATCCTAATGATCGCCTCGTTTGAGGGCTTCCTTAAATCAGCGACGTCCTAAAAGTATACTTTTTCCTTATTTCCTGGCCTTATTCCTTCATGCTATTCCTTTTCCCTTTAATTTTATTCAAGCCAAATATCCCTGTGCCCAGTGTTATCAATTCCTATAGACACTCCCCCCTCTTTGCGTTGTTTTCAACGCAAACAAATTTAGAAATTTAGAACGGATTCTCATCACACAGTAAATAACAGCAAAGCGCACACACAAGTTCCAAACGGTACATCCACTCAACGCACACACACGGACACACGAACTGACCAGTGCCCAAAGTGGTGAGAAAGCTCATCCTTATCCGCCGGACTCTGGAGCGAGAGTCAGCTCGGAGCCCGTGATGCAACGTTGAAACAGATGCAACACGTCCCAAATTCCTCGTCGCCATTCTGTGGCGTCCCTGGGTGGGCATCCTCGTCGCCATTCTGTGGTGTCGAGATAACGATGCTGATATGCTGTGAAGACAAGAAATCCGCTGACACTGTCCTTAATTATAAGTTTTATTACATCAAAGCTTACAGCGTCAATTTACAGATTTCTGCAGACATCTGGAGAACAACTGACCCAATCTCTAATATGTTATTCCCTCCGTCCTTTGTTCCAACCATGGTATTTATAATATGTAACATAATATGGGTGGTTTTTTATAGACCAATCCCTGGCCTTCACATAACAGACTCTCCTCTGTCTTAGGGGGCCCCTATAGTAATGTTTTCCAGATGTCTCCGCAAAGCAGAGCCAAGTTCTGGAATGTTCAGATACTACAGTTGTAGCCTATGTAGAATACTTTTCTTATCTAAAAACGTAGGCCTAATTAATAGTGGAGCTTTGCGTCTCCAGGAATGCAGAGCGCAGCGTGGAGTTAAACCTTTTTTTATTTTACTTTCTCCACTCCCTCCCTTTCCTACACACACAATCAAGATACAATGTTGAATTTCAAATGAATTTGTATTGCCTGCATTTCAGAACATACATCATGTCAGAGAACTGTCCACAATGTACAACAATATACCTTTTTTAAATGGCACATTGAAACAAAGCACTATTGTCTAAATGTGTTACATTTTAGTAATTTAGTAGTGAGTGCATATATTTTCGTTCAGGTCCCCCATGGGTATTGAACCCACAACCCTGGCTTTACAAGTGCCATGCTCTACCAACTGAGCTACATTGGATATTTCACAAGATAAGATTTCATAAAATAGGATTGATTATTACTAAAGCCTCAGCTGAACTTGATGTGCACTCAGATTGCAATCTGAGAAAAATAAAGCATGCATGCGACACTGTCTTAAGCGCTATTAACACAGATCTGTCTATCAAACAGTGCCAGAGCTAATCAATAGATATTCAACTTCACTGACACACTTCAGCTATCTTAGGTGACAGCACACACACATCATGTTGTTATGCCATTCAATAATGGTCTACATTTGGGTCAAGTTAAAACATTGTTACACAGAGAACAAGTGTAAAATATTACATTTGAAGGTCACTATTAAGGACATGGACTAATGACTCATTACTTAAGTAATAACTATTTCATTCATAAAGCACTTTTCACAATCCCCAAAATGTAACATTTTATTTCAAAATAAATTGATGTTATAGAATGAAAGCGTACCAGAACGCGCTTCAGTAGTTGGAACTAAAAGCAAACGAGCCACATACCATACTGTAGGCAAAAAGTAGGCACAAATGCATTAAAAAACTAACTAAAAGTCAATTTAACAGAGCTATAAATTGTGCCTTAAGAGCATATTAGCATGTATGTATGTATGTATGTATGTGTAACCGGTGTGAAATGGCTAGCTAGTTAGCGGTGCGCACTAGTAGCGTTTCAATCGGTGACGTCACTCGCTCTGAGACCTTGAAGTAGTTGTTTCCCTTGCTCTGCAAGGGCCGCGGCTTTTGTGGTGCTTCGAGGGTGACTGTTGTCGATGTGTGCAGAGGGTCCCTGGTTCAAGCACAGGTAGGGGCGAGGAAAGGGACGGAAGCAACACTGTTACATTGATGCTGTTGACCCGGATCACTGGTTGCTACGGAAAAGGGGTGGTGAGTGTAACCGGTGTGAAATGGCTAGCTAGTTAGCGGTGCGCACTAGTAGCGTTTCAATCGGTGACATCACTCGCTCTGAGACCTTGAAGTAGTTGTTTTCCTTGCTCTGCAAGGGCCGCGGCTTTTGTGGAGCGACGGGTAACGGTGCTTTGAGGGTGACTGTTGTCAATGTGTGCAGAGGGTCCCAGGTTCAAGCCCAGGTAGGGGCGAGGAGAGGGACGGAAGCAACACTGTTACATTGGTGCCGTGACCCGGATGCCGTAGATGTTGTGCTTCTTCTTGACAGACTTATATGTATTCAAATATGTGCTCTCCTTGGCCAGCCCTGCGATGGTCCTGATGTTGGCAAGAGCTTCACTGGACACCTGTGGGAGAGAAGGTAGATAATCAAGTCTCTAAATCACTACAGAGAATAATACTCTCGGGGCTAGTGCCTCGCTTAATGTTACAGAAGTGTTCTGATAACCCATTTAGAGACCTTTATTGAATTATCTAACCGATAATGGGGTGTTTAACTCAACTGTCACGCTGCTTCCACTGCCTTCTTATCCTTGTTTGCGAAACCTGTCAGCATTTTGGCTTGAAAGACCCAAGACAAGCCAATCAGTGGTAAAAAGCACATCACCACCAAGCTTAATTTACAGCTGAAGTACTGTAGAACGCAATGATTAAAGACGCTCAGATGTTGGTCAAGGAGTTCACAATCATCCCAATCTGTGATCAAGTTGCCTGCAGAGGAAATACTCAACTCAGCAAAAAAAAGAAACGTCCTCTCACTGTCAACTGCATTTATTTTCAGCAAACTTAACATGTGTAAATATTTGTATGAACATAACAAGATTCAAAAACTGAGACATAAACTAAACAAGTTCCACAGACATAATGTGTCCCTGAACAAGGGGGGGTCCAAATCAAAAGTCAGTATCTGGTGTGGCCACCACAATGTAACAGTGTTGCTTCCGTCCCTCTCCTCGCCCCTACCTGGGCTTGAACCAGGGACCCTCTGCACACATTGACAACAGTCACCCTCGAAGCACCGTTACCCGTCACTCCACAAAAGACGCGGCCCTTGCAGAGCAAGGGAAACAACTACTTCAAGGTCTCAGAGCGAGTGACGTCACCGATTGAAACGCTACTAGTGCGCGCCGCTAACTAGCTAGCCATTTCACACCGGTTACATATGTATGGCACAGTGGTCTAAGGCACTGCATCGCAGTGCTAACTGTGCCACTAGAGATCCTGGTTGAAATCCAGGCTCTGTCGCAGCCGGCCGTGACCGGGAGACTCATGGGCGGCGCACAATTGGCCCAGCGTCGTCCAGGGTAGGGGAGGGAATGGCCGGCAGGGATGTAGCTCAGTTGATAGAGCATGGCGTTTGCAACGGCAGGGTTGTGGGTTCGATTCCCACGGGGGGCCAGTATATATATATAAAAAATATATATGTATTCACTAACTGTAAGTCGCTCTGGATAAGAGCGTCTGCTAAATGATGTAAAATGTAAATGTATATCTGTCGTAGCCGGCCGCGACCGGGAGACCCATGGGTCGGCGCACAATTGGCCCAGCGTCGTCCAGGGTAGGGGAGGGAATGGCCGGCAGGGATGTAGCTCAGTTGGTAGAGCATGGTGTTTGCAACGCCAGGGTTGTGGGTTTGATTCCCACGGGGGGCCAGTATGAAAAAAAATATTGGAATGAGACATTCATGGCTCATCCATCCATTGTTCTATTAATTCACAGGAACACATCAGCCGAAGGGCTTTGCTTCCTCCTGTCACTTCTCACACTACATACAAGAGCAGATACTTTTCCACTATTGTTCAGTGGAAATTAGACATGCTCGCAACAGTCTAACTTTGGGGGATTCTGTTCCTGGCGGCTGATACACCGTGGTCTGTCGGAATTCCCATGCTGGGGCACACAGTCTGGAAAGTCCTTATTTCCAGCGTGTGAGTGTGACTCCAATTGTTGGCCAGTAAATGCTATAACTGTATGTTTTGTATCCCCCATGACTACAGACACTGGGGAAACGCTCGACACAGCTCTGAGAAGCTACATCAAACGCTAACATGCAGCCGGGCCGGTGCGTAGCAAGGAACAGCCGGCGACCTGCCACTGACAACCGACCCAGCCATCACCCGCCCCCCTCGCTCTCCACATTCAATGAGAGACAGACAACAACACAGTTGTGCGGGGCGCTGGTAGGGGCGTCCGCGGCCATGGAGGGAGCATTTAAGTCCCTGGCGGCGCCGGGAAATGTTTGTTCCCTTGGACTGTCGGCGTTCAGCAGTGAAAACTATTTTGAATCTGCTGGGGACTCGCATGCTATTAAGTGTATAATCTGCGACATGTTCGTAGTTGTCACGGGGAAAGGTCTGATGGATATTTGTGAAAAATCTATTGAACTTGATGCAGCTAAATAAATAATTATTACTCTTCATGAAGAAATTAAACATTTGACCAAGCGCCTTGAACTGAATAAGGATTCCATGAGACTATCGACATCTTTAAATGCTTCCTATCAAAACATCCAAGAGGATCATAATGGGACCTTTCTGGACTATGATCAATTTCCGCCACTGCACCCCTCTACTAGCTTGAACCAGAAAATGGCTACTCACTGTTCGACTCCAGGTGAGCGTTAATGGATGCGTGTCGGAACCAGAAAAAAGGAGAAGAATAGTTCTCGGCGCGCCGCACTTCTTCCCCCGCGTCCGGACTTAAGACTTTCAAATCGCTTTGAGCCCCTGTACCAGCTGTCTTCTGCCGGGGACTTGGGTGTTCCCTCCATGGCTGTGGATGTCCCTCCAGCTACCTCTCCCTGTCCTAGTCAATCAACTGCCTGAGCACATCCTGGAAGACACAATGTAAGTAACCTAATTGATGTCCCTCTTACTGCCCTGAATGCCTCTGCTGATCCTACAGCTATTATATGCAGTAATCATATGCCTATGAACCAGAGTTATACTGTTAGTACTGAGGTGGTGTGCCCAAGCAGGAAGTCCACTGTGTGCAGCTCACCCTGCACTGACATAAATAACTAGAGCTGTCATCCTTTTCTCTCTCTCTCACCCTCCCTCTCTCTGACAGAACCAGGCAATGCGGCTCAGATTGGTGTGAAATCGCCGCTTAACAGGCGGAAAATGGCCTTTGTTATTTTTGGAACAGCAAGTCATGGCAGATCATCAGACCATCATCCTCTCTTTAATGAGCAGGTGATGGAGGCAGAGGGGCTGGGGGGAGGACAAACACAGGAAGATGCACTTAGGAATGAGAAAGTAATGAAGGGGGGGGGGGGGGGGGGGCGGAAACAGAGAGAAAGGTTGAGAGAGAAGGAAGAAAGACAGGAGGAAGACAGGAGCCAGAAGGAGAAGAGGACAGGAGGCTAGGTTATGACTTAGATACCAGTAGAATGAGCAAATACCAGTAGAATGAGCAGAAACCAAACTAGGCCCAACCAGACTCAAGAGGAATAGGAATCTGTAGAGTTTGTGTGTGTTTGTGTGTTAGTGAGGCTCGGGTTAACTCATAAGGAAGATTCAATATTGTGTGGATTAAAAGGGCGGGTGGGTCGCGTGTGGGTTGAGTAAAGAGAAAACAATACATAAAAACAAATCCATAGATGCATCATTATTGTGCCATTTATATCTGTAGGCTACATTGACGTTTTTCTTTCATTCTTTTTTTTTCCACTTCAGGGCCTAACTGTACGCACGCAAAATAGCCTACACTCTAATCGCCAAATGCTTTTGGGAACGGGCAGAAAAAGTTAATGTCATCCACTGAGGCAAAAAGGACCATGCCGGAGTTTAATTCTCCAAGAGAAAAGGTGTGAAATGGAGAGTTGAAAATTATGAGAAGGGAGGGCCAGAAAAGTAGGCTAATGTTTGCGAAAGATTTGGTGAAGTGGTAAAAGAGGATGATGATAGCATTGGTGGCTATGTTGTGTGATGATTGTGAGGTGCTATAGAAATTCTACAGTCACAAGACAGAGACTTCAAACAGGCCTAAGGCAGTTCAAGGGAACTGTAGCATACTGTTCAGATGAAATGTAAACTGAAATATGGACACTGACTTTAGGGCTATAACCTCTCACATAGCCATAATATTAACTCCTGCAGAATTATGTATTTCTTGCAGTAAAATTATACACCAAATGTACATTTTGACTTAGGAACAATATTTATTTGAGCATCTTGAGAGAATGTGAATGGCCAGTTACCCAGCTAGCAATGAGGAATGGACCTTCTTCCGGGGGGCCGGAACTGATTGCCCGGAATCAAAATGAATGACTGCACAGAATCGGGGGGGGGGGGGGGGGGGGGCAAAATCAACTTACGCGCGATGGAGGACGCACGCGCGCGATCTGGTTAGCATGTTACATGCTGACCAGACCGCGTGCGCATATTGATTTTGTCCACCCACACCAGACGCAATCAGGACACGCAGGTTGAAATATCAAAACGAACTCTGAACCGACTATATTAATTTGGAGACAGGTCGAAAAGCATTTAACATTTGTCAATTTAGCTAGCTAGCTTGCTGTTGCTAGCTAATTTGTCCTGGGATATAAACATTGGGTTGTTATTTTACCTGAAATGCACAAGGTAATCTATTCTGACAATTAATCCACAGATAAAAGTGTAAACAGAGTTTGTTTCTAGTAATGGCTTCTTCTTCAGAGTTTATATGGCGGTTGGCAACCAACTTTAAGGTGCATTACCACCACCAACTGGACTGGAGTGTGGACCTCAGTTCGTCTTTCAATCACCCACGTGGGTATATGCTCCTAAAAACCAATGAGGAGATGGGAGAGGCGGGACTTGCAGCGCGTCACAAATAAAAACCAAGTTCTTTTTTAGTGCCTAGCCATGCAGACGATCGTTGACGCGCGCGAGCAGTGTGGGTGCAATGATTGAATAACATGTTTGCTGTGTGGTCAGCATGTTAGACCGCTGCGCCACTCGGGAGGCCCCATTAATGCTGATCAATTTCCTTGCACAAAGTATCAAAATACTACTTAAACAGGAAAGACTCTTAAATAATTTTATTTAAATGTTAATTTTATTTTTTGATCACAGACGAGAAAATATGGAAAAATAAATAAATAATGAAATGTTAATTATATAAAGCAGCCCCTGTAATCAATGCCAGAGTAGCCACAATCGGCTGATCGAACCCCAAGTAATACATTTGGGCCAGATAACTCACACCGGAATCGGCCCGAGCTCAATCCCCGCATCCTAGCCATAAGTAATAATGCCGAAGGCGGCCCAGACTCGGGCCACATGACGTCGGCCGAGTATGACTCTCAGTGGAGTGCCCCGACTCTCAGCCGGAATCGGCCCAGATCCACTGTGCTAGCTGGGTAGTGATGCGATCTTTATCATTTACGTAATTTAGCAGACACCCGATAAGAGCGACTTTCAGGAGCAATACGAGTTAAGTGCCTTGCTCAAGAGCACATCAACAGGTTTTTCACCTAGTCGGCTCAGGTCAACTAGATTGAATCATTCATTCTATTGATGTATGACATTCTGGTGAGAAAGGCTTTATTTAGTCTTCTCGAGCAGCATATGATGACAGAAGAGAAGCTGCATGTATCTAATTATAGACCATTGACTAACAAAATCGAGAGCTTGGGACTATAGCATTTCAGCTTCTACATCTGCATTGCTTACTGTTTGGGGTTTTAGGCTTGGTTTCTGTATAGCACTTTGACATCTGCTGATGTAAAAAGGGCTTTATAAATCCATTTGATTCTGTCTGCAAAAACATGATTGAGATAATAGGCTTTAAAGTTCCAACCCCTAATTGGTTTGAATGGTGTCAGCAATTTTTATATTTACATTTTAGTCATTTAGCAGACGCTCTTATCCAGAGCGACTTACAGTTAGTGAATACATATTTTTTATATACTGGCCCCCCGTGGGAAACGAACCCACAACCCTGGCGTTGCAAACGCCATGCTCTATCAACTGAGCTACATCCCTGCCGGCCATTCCCTCCCCTACCCTGGACGACGCTGGGGCAATTGTGCGCCGCCCATGAGTCTCCCGGTCGCGGCCGGCGGCGACAGAGCCCGGATTCGAACCAGGATCTCTAGTGGCACAGTTAGCACTGCGATGCAGTGCCTTAGACCACTGCGCCACTCAGGAGTACTAAAATACTACTATATTGTATTCTTTTGACTGTATCAACATTAAATTGGGGTATTTAGAGTAGGCTACTATATAGGTAGACACCAATGAACAGAACAAGGCTACGTCAATAACTAATTTTGGGCTAAAATGCAGATAGAACCTTACAGTCCCAGCTCTTGAAATAGCCTACCAAAATATCGGAAATTATAAGCAGAATGATATCTAAATTACGGAGGGGAAAATCCTGCACCCACTGTCAAAACATCGTTCCGCCATCTCCGACTGTAGCCTACAGCGCATTTTCTATATTTGAGGGTTAGGTTTGGTTCGGATCTCAGATTTCCACTTTATCACATATAGTCGGCGGCTGCAGATGTATAACTGACACGCGCACCACTAATGTGTGTGTGTGTGTGTGAGATACTGAAGACTGGGTGGTGAGCTAGCTGACAAGGTCGGGATTGGGTTGTGTCAGGCTACAGCCGGAAGAGTCAACTAGAATCCCATCAACTCTTGGAGGTGCATATCTCCCCTGACAGTCACAAGCTGGCTGGAACACCCCCACTGCACAGAAACAGCATATACATCACCCAAACACTGTGTATTGCGCCATTAATGACTTAATCATTCCAGACGGGGCTATTTTAGTGCGTATTTATGACGTTATAGTTGCCTTCTCGTGAAAAAAATACTCTTAGGGCGAAAAAATAAGGCCTAGTTGATTCATTTAGACTTCATTTTGAGCATATTGATACAGCCTAGCTGAAAAAACTGCACAGTTCAAATAGAGTATTGTCTTGCGCCTCACAGTATGTCAACCCAGAGGGGTTGGGTTAAATGCGGAAGACTAATTTCAGTTGAATGCATTCAATTGTACAACTGACTTCCCAAACACCGTCAATGTCAAATATCGATTTTATCATATATCAGCCCAACCCTAACACACACACGTCACCCAAACAGTGTGTATGTCTCTCAGTCTCACACCCACACAGTGGATGATGCGGACTGAAGCGTGGGTTTGTACATCATTTCATTTGACAGTTCCAGAGCGTACCATGACACACGGTGACCACCAACTGCTGGACACACAATTTCATACATGCCATGCAGGCAAAAACACACAGAAAGAGCGCGATTTTAAAAAGCAACAGCATTTGGTATTTCCCTTTGTTCTTAAAACAGTCTAATAAAATATGATAACATAAACATGATCCTCTGCAATAACACACAGAGACGGACACACAGCATCACTAGACATTTTTTTTATCATAACCTCAACTCCAACCCTGACCCAGTCATCCTGAAGGCACAGACACATCAATGAACACTCATATACTACAAGTCAAAGTAAAGTGGGACCAGGCTTCAGAACCACTCAAACTGACCAAAATAGTTGTTAATGTATTATCAGGTAGGTTATTGAGAACCCGTTCTCTTTTACAATGAACTGGCAATTAGATGCATCAGCTAGGAGTAAATCAGGGATTTTCCCATGCTCTGTAGACAGACAATAACAAATATAGCTAAACACTGCCCACTACTGCCAGCACACACACCTGATTTAAAAAGCATCTACGGTCGGATATGAACCTTCCACATTTTATATATCATATTTTTAATATGATAAAAGTACCATCTAACGTGCAACGACCACCATGATCTAATGCATTGATATTGGATGAATATGCCTATGCAAAGGGAAAAGGAATCATTGTGCTTGAGATAGCGGACTACATGTCATAATTGTGACTTATTCTTTTGACATGATATGGGTTTTCATATTACGCAATAACACAAATCCAGAGTGGTAGCCTAGGGAGTGTGGGGTATTGTCAGCACAGTGTTTTTTCTATAGCATACATTACATTCACAAAACTGGGGTGTATTCATTAGGAACCAAATGGCTGAAACGAGCAGCGACTAACCTGAAATTGTCCAATAAGAAACGATTGTTTTCAATGCAGAACGTTAACTGTTGCTAAATGTTTTACCCTAATGAATACACCCCTGAGCACACCCATCCAGCATTTGAGTCCGGTCTGTGTAAACTGCACTATGGCTCGACCCAGGGAAGTCAGGGCTCATTGTCGTGTCGTGCCAGTGCAGGGGGCAGGGTGGTCCCACAGGGGCCGTGGAAGTGGAACCTGCAACACACAGAGAGACAGGTGTTAAAGGATGTTATAGGGAATCATTACTATGAAGCGACAGCAGTGTTTCCCAATCCTGGTC
Organism: Coregonus lavaretus; assembly: GCF_964263955.1. Taxonomy (NCBI): domain Eukaryota; kingdom Metazoa; phylum Chordata; class Actinopteri; order Salmoniformes; family Salmonidae; genus Coregonus; species Coregonus lavaretus. The sequence goes on along the minus strand of NC_140008.1, from coordinate 37,371,203 downwards.
CTGGGGTCCCAAAGGGGTGCACATTGTTGTTTTTGCCCCAACACACCTGGTTCAAGTAACCCAAGGCTTGATGATGAATTGATTAGTTGATTCAAGTGTGTTATTGCTGGGCAAAAAAAGCACCCCTTTGGGTCCCCGGGACTAGGAGAAACTGGACAACAGTATGTGTATAACCTGAAGCGCATGGTGGCGGGTGTTTCCTCCATGTTAAATTCAGCTACTGGTATTCCTCTAGCCGCCACCTGGGGAGCAAACATGGCTGCTGGGTACACTATGGAGGACGTACCTACCTATAACACAAGAGGAAGATGCACATATCATCTTGTGATTTCTTTTTATTTATATTGTTGAGAAATCTCTGCAGGGTCTCAAAAAGAAAAATCACATATAAATTACACAAAGAAAGACAGAACACACAAACACCCGGACAGACAGACAGACATGCATTCCCTCACCACTAGGCAGAGGTCACAGAGGTCTAGTTCCTCTTCAACGCGAGTCAGGATGTCGGAGTCCAGAGTCTCCCCGAACCAGACCACATTAGGCCTGAGCAGACCACTACAGTCACCCTGCTCACACCTGGTGAGGCAGACACAGTTAGACCACTTCAACACGTTCCCAACATGACAATCTACAACAATTAATATGATTGTGATCAACTGCCATCTAAAAAGGTGAAGATATGAACAAACTCAAGACAAGAAATCTTACATTTCTATACAAGATGTAACCGAGTTTGTCCCACCCATAGAGACCCTATTAAGTTACTTTGACTAAGTATTCTAATTCATAATGCTATGGTCCCACCTGGGTAGATCATGAGGCGGGATCTGAGCATCACTGGTGTTGGGGTCTGGAGCACTAGAGAGAGCAAGCGAGAGAGAGAGATGGCAATAAATACTGTTACTGTATAGTTACATGTAACAACACCAAGGAATTGCTGACCTGAGTTTGACTGTGACTTACCCTTTGCCCTCCAGGGCATCACAGATGGGGCTCTTGTGGTTAACCCCAACATGACCACAGCTCATACAGCAGGTTTTAAACAAACTGCCTGTGGTCACAGAGAGAGAGTAAGAAAGAAAATATGACCACAACTAATATAGCCTGGTCACAAAGACAAAAGAGGAGAGCTTATGTGGGTTTTTGTCGAGCAAAACGACATACGTAGTTTGTACAATACGTCGAGATGTGGCCTATTAAAGAATGTGAAACAATGCTGCGTGTGTCTCCTGCTTTTCATTAAATCATGTACGGACGTTTTTTAGGCTATGGCCTAAAATATTCATTCAAATGGGCAGAATATTATATCCTACAGAAATTTGATCAGTTATGGAAACAGGCGACAGTATATGCAAAAATATTCAGATATAGTAAAAGGTCGACATTTGATCACGACTATAGAAATGGAAACAATTGAGATTTTCGAAACACAAAGTAACAATTACTGAGCTCTCACCATCATCACCATCATTATTCACAATCAATCAAGTCACATGCACAATTATCAGCTTTTTAAATTATGAATCATCAGAGTCATTATTATCGGCAGATGGGCTTCACTTACGTCCTTCGCCCTGTCTAGTGCATAGAAATGAACTAAACCAAACATTTGCTGTGTTACAGTCTACCGCCGATAAAGGGTTAACTGGGGTATAGCGTAATGTGTTACAATCTACCGCCCGTAAAGGGTTAGCTAAGGTATAGTGCATGGCCTTTGGACTTATTCATAAAATAAATCAAGTTTCCTTGATACGAAGTTTCCTCCGGTACCATTTTCATTCCCCGCACCACACTCACACCCAGCAGCATCCACCAGTCACACACAAAATAAGAATACACTTCAATAAAACTTTGCTCTACTGACAAACATCAGTAAACTGACCAGACTATCATATTATATGGAGCAGTACATCCTTATTCTACTGAGGCTTTGATTAAAATTGCTTTCTCTGAGCAGGCCCTGATATCAAAGGCACATCTTATCTTTAACCCAAACACCAGATGTGCTTGGGAGGTATATGCTACAGCTATTTAGGTCAGAGGCGTTGTGCTTTGATGTGCTGTTTTATTAGATTTTTAAAGCTACTTTTGCTGCCTGCTTGAGTGATTTGAGATGGCAGGGAGATTAATGCATCATGGCTCTATACATTACTGTCCGTTGCCTAGTATTATTTTTGGCTTTAGGGACTATGAAGATACCTTTAGTTGCATGTAGAGCCTGACCGATATTAGCCTTTTACCAATTTATTTCTATCGGCATTTAAACCACCAAAAAGGTCCAATATAAGATGTGGAGAAAAAGCACTGGAAAAAAAGCAGTTAATAGATTGACTTTCTTTGCATTTCATTATTTGTCCTAAAGAGGGTGCTCTTTACATAGCTATAAGCCTACAGTGCCTTCTGAAAATATTCATACCCCTTGACTTATTTCACATTTTGTTGTGTTACAGCCTGTTTTAATTAACGGACAACATTTATTGATAATCTCATTTACATACAGTACCAGTCAAAAGTTTGGACACACCTACTCATTCAAGGGTTTTTCTTAATTTTTAAAATGTTCTACATTGTAGAATAATAGTGAAGACATCAAAACTATGGAAATGGCACATATGGAATCATGTAGTAATCAAAAAAAGTGTTAAACAAATCAAAATATATTTTTTATTTTAGATTCTTCAAAGTAGCCACCCTTTGTCTTGATGACAGCTTTGTACACTCTTGCCATTCTCTCAACAAGCTTCATGAGGTAGTCACCTGGAATGCATTTCAATTAACAGGTGTGCCTTCTTAAAAGTTCATTTGTGGAATTGATTTCCTTCTTAATGCGTTTGAGCCAATCAGTTGTGTTGTGACAAGGTAGGGGTGGTATACAGAAGATAGCCCTATTTGGTAAGTCCATATTATGGCAAGAACAGCTCAAATAAGCAAAGAGAAATGACAGTCCATCATTACTTTAAGACATGAAGGTCAGTACGGAAGATTTCAAGAACTTTAAAAGTTTCTTCAAGTGCAGTCGCAAAACTATCAATCGCTATGATGAAACTGGCTCTAATGTGGACCCCACAGGAAAGGAAGAACCAAAGTTACCTCTGCTGCAGAGGATAAGTTCATTAGAGTTACCAGCCTCAGAAATCGAAGCCCAAATAAATGCTTCACATAGTTCAAGTAACATACACACCTCAAAATCAACTGTTCAGAGGAGACTGCGTGAATCAGGCCTTCGTGGTCAAATTGCTGCTAAGAAACTACTACTAAAGGACACCAATAAAAAGAAGATACTTTCCTGTGCCAAGAAACACGAGCAATGGACATTAGACAGGTGGAATCTGTCCTTTGGTCTGATGAGTCCAAATTTGAGAATTTTGGTTCCAACCGCCGTGTCTTTGTGAGATGCAGAGTAGGTTAACGGATGATGCCCGCATGTGTGGTTCCCACCGTGAAGCATGGAGGAGGTGGTGTGATGGTGTGGGGGTACTTTGCTGATGACACTGTCTGTGATTTATTTAGAATTCAAGGCACACTTCACCAGCATGTCTACCACAGCATTCTGCAGCAATACGCCATCCCATTTGGTTTGCGCTTAGTGGGACTATCATTTGTTTCTCAACAGGACAATGACCCAAGAAGGAGAGTGATGGAGTGCTGCATCAGATGACCTGGCCTCCACAATCACCCAACCTCAACCCAATTGAGATGGTTTTGGATGAATTGGACCGCAGAGTGAAGGAAAAGCAGCCAACAAGTGCTCAGCATATGTGGGAACTCCTTCAAGACTGTTGGAAAAGCATTCCAGGTGAAGCTGGTTGAGAGAATGCCAAGACTGTGCAAAGCTGTCAAGGCAAAGGGTGGCTACTTTGAAGAATCTAAAATATATATTTAACACTTCTTTGGTTACTACATGATTCCATATGTGTTATTTCATAGTGTTGATGTCTTCACTATTATTCTACAATGTAGAAAATAGTAAAAATAAAGAAAAACCCTTGAATGAGTAGATGTGTCGAAACTTTTGACTGGTACTGTATATAGAGTGCATTCGGAAAGTATTCAGACCCCTTGACTTTGTCCACATTTTGTTTTACGTTACAGCCTTATGCTAAAATTGATTACGGTAAATAAATAAAAATCCTCATCAATCTACATACAACACCCCATAATGACAAAGTGAAAACAGAAATACCTTATTTACATAAGTATTCAGACCTTTTGCTATGAGACTCAAAATTGAGCTCAGGTGCATCCTGTTTCCATTGATCATCCTTGAGATGTTTCTACAACTTGATTGGAATCCACCTGGGGTAAATTCAATTGATTGGACATGATTTGGAAAGCCACACACCTGTCTATATAAGGTCCCACAGTTGACAGTGCATGTCAGAGCAAAAACCAAGCCATGATGTCAAAAGAATTGTCCGCAGAGCGCCGAGACAGGATTGTGTCGAGGCACAGATCTGGGGAAGGGTACCAAAAAATGTCTGCAGCATTGAAGGTCCCCAAGAACACAGTGGCCTCCATCATTCTTAAATGGTAGAAGTTTGGAGCCACCAAGACTCTTCCTAGAGCTGGCAGCCCGGCCAAACTGAGCAATCGGGGGAGAAGGGCCTTGGTCAGGGAGGTGACCAAGAACCCGATGGTCACTCTGACAGAGCTCCAGAGTTCCTCCGTGGAGATGGGCAAACCTTCCAGAAGGATGACCATCTTTGCAGCACTCCACCAATCAGGCCTTTATTGTAGAGTGGCCAGACGGAAGCCACTCCTCAGTAAAAGGCACATGACAACCCGTTTGGCTCCTAAAGGACTCTCAGACCATGATAAAAAATATTATATGGTCTGATGAAACCAAGATTGAACTCTTTGGCCTGAATGTCAATAATATGCCATTTAGCAGACGCTTTTATCCAAAGCGACTTACAGTCATGCGTGCATAAATTTTTACATATGGGTGGTCCCGGGGATCGAATCCACTACCCTGGCGTTACAAGCGCCATGCTCTACCAATTGAGCTACAGAGGACCACGTCTGGAGGAAACCTGCCACCATCCTTACGGTGAAGCATGGTGGTGGCAGCATCATGCTGTGGGGATGTTTTACAGCAGCAGCGACTGGGAGACTAGTCAGGATTGAGGGAAAGATGAATGGAGCAAAGTACAGGGAGATCCTTGATGAAAACCTGCTCCAGAGCGCTCAGGACCTCAGACTAGGGGGCGAAGGTTCACCTTCCAACAGGACAATGACCCTAAGCACACAGTCAAGACAACACAGGAGTGGCTTCGGGACAAGTCTCAATGTCCTTGAGAAATTGAATAATATGTCCCTGAATAAAGGGGGGGTCAAATAGCCACCCTTTGCCTTGATGACAGCTTTGCACACTCTTGGCTCTCATCAAGGTAAAGTGTGGCTATTTGAAGAATCTCAAATATAAAATATATTTTGATTTGTTTAACACTTTTTTGGTTACTACATGATTCCATATGTGTTATTTCATAGTTTTGATGTCTGTATATGGTCGTTGTCCGCGGTTCTGAAACATAATCTTCAGCGCGTCGTAGAATTGGCACCTTTCCCTATGTTGCTATGTGCATAATAGCTAAATTAACCAGCATATTGGGATTGAGAACAATGCGGCGGAGGCAGCAGAGATGAGGAAACAGCCCTTGCCTTAAGCCCTATTCGAACAGAATTAGTTTTACTGGGGGTGGTCATGTAATGTAATTATGTGCAAAAGCACAAAACACCATATCTGTCCAGTCCAAGAAATGTCAGTAATTTGTACATGGCAGCAGTGTAACAATTTCAGCCAGAATATCCTACTGTTTTTTGTCGAACTCCAAGGTCCTCTGACAATACTAGTCCCGTGCGAATCGGCATCCCTGTGTTTTGAGAGAAATGTCTGAGTTTGACAGGTGTTGCTCACGGTTTGAGCAAGAAAACAATAATTGAATTGATAAATTGCATGAAGTGCTTCGCATAGCCTATATATGAAGGGCCTACATCTATCAACTTTCACAGTGAATGCTTTTGTTCATATGTTTTGTGCGTATTCATTGAATATTGCCAAATGCATCAGCCAAAAATATTGCGCATATTTAATGTCATCCTTGCTGTTAATAGATTGCAAAGCAGCATACAACTGACGTAAACGTTTGGAAATGATAAGTTCACTTTCGCATCCCTAGCCTTAAAACACATCTCAAGTGCACTGTTTGGCTCACATCCGAAGGCTGGGGGGGAATTTAGGTAATCTACTGTGGATCGCTAAAATATCCAAAGGATTATGATCACACTTCCTCAATTCAAATATTATGTCGACACTATATCAAAAGATGGTTTGGTATGGTTTAGAGACTTGGGAACCAAGCACGAGTTATCAGTGTAGCCCTGTTATTGCCTGGACTTGTTGAATTATCTTCACGGCTAGAAAAAAATCTCCAGGCTGCTGTCATAACTGTCAATTTATTGGAAAAATAGAAAGAATTACCGTTGGGAAAAAACGAATCCCGTCCGAATCGTCCTCTGGAATAACGGATATTCTGGGGTAACAATTACCTAACCAACGTTATCTAGTAATACTAGTTCCGTGCGAATAGGGCTTAGCCTAATTGAGGAGAGAGCAAACCAACTTAATTAGGTCTATAATCAAATGCTTAACTTAAATGTGCCTGGCTTTATAAATCATCCATATAAGACAGATCTTGCTTCTATTGCCTGATTGGGTGTTTGTTTAATAGCCTACTGATTCCATGAGCACCAACCCTCATGCAACAGCAAAATGTTGGATAAAGCAATAATAAAGGCTTAACAATTGTTTTTCATTAGAACAGACTGGTATTAAATTATAATTTATTTAGTGTTGTTTACACTGTTCCAAACAGGCAGAAAATGTATATTGTAATCTAACAGCACCGGTTTGTCACACATAATACGCAAGCAGCTCTCGCTCCTATACCCTCCTTTTTCTAGATCTCCTTCTTGTTATTATTACAATTATTATTAAGATCATCATTATAATAATAAGTAATGTCGTTATTATTAGTAGGCTTTGTATAGTAGCCTTGTATAACCACCATCGAGCTGTAGGCCTAAGAGCGCGTCCTGTTAAGTCTTAATACCGTAACTTAGGGAATGTTTATCCTAAACAAATTAGGGATTTCGGTAACAGAACTTTTCAGTCAGAAACGAGTAAGAAACTAAATGGCTGAAATGATGTTGCAGGTTCAGCATGGACAGCGCAATAAACACTTGCTGTGCTGTGGTGCCTTTTCGCTGCAGTAGGGAGGAGAGACAGACAACATTGGACATTGCGTTCATCCACCTCTGGCCTGCTGGCTCCCCTTCCTCTGCGGAAGCACAGCTCCCCCTCAGCCCAGTCAAAACTGTTCGCTGCTCTGGCACCCCAATGGTGGAACAAGCTCCCTCACGACGCCAGGACAGCGGAGTCACTCACCACCTTCCGGAGACATTTGAAACCCCACCTCTTTAAGGAATACCTGGGATAGGCTAAAGTATTCCTTCTAACCCCCCCCCCCCCCCCCCCCCAAATTGTAAAGTGGTTATCCCACTGGCTATAGGGTGAACGCACCAATTTGTGAGTCGCTCTGGCTAAGAGCGTCTGCTAAATGACGTTGATGTGCCCTTGAGCAAGGCACTTAACCCTAATTGCTCCTGTAAGTCGCTCTGGTTAAGAGCGTCTGCTAAATGACTAAAATGTAAATGTAAATGTAACATGCGCCAGTCACACAGGCACTCGCTGTCATTTTTTAAAACACGGTGTGACCATTGGGCTCTTCTTTTAGTCATTTGTGTGTCTTAATTATTTAATCAAACAGTGTGCTTAAAGTATCACACAAGCTCAGTGCAGATGTAGTTGCTTTTATTCAAACACATAAGGTGTGTCTCTATATATGGAAAAATATATTTAAACTCTCGGTTGACCAAGATCTTTTTTGGGGTCGGGAACAGCCGCAGTCTGAAAGCTTGTATGGTATATCTACAGCCCAGTCTGAGTACCCAGGATGGATTGACTATTACACAATGGAGTGAAACTGGCCTTAAACAATCTTCTCTAAATCTACACTTTAATAGCAACATGAGTCCCCCAATACAACTACTAGCTAGTCAGACACAGGTTCCGTCCCAAATGGCACCTATTCCCTATAGTGCACTAGAAGATGACACCACCTGTAGGGCTTTGGTCAAAGGTAGTGCACTACATAGGGGATAGGGTGCCATTTGGGACGCACACACAGTGAAAGTCACATTGCATTATTACCGTGGATCTACTAGCTAACTAGTCAGGACAGTGAAAGTCAGTCTGAGTGACATTGCCGTGGTTACAGTACCGTGTATCTCCAAGATGTTGGTGGATCCGGCTCGGCGATGCAGCTCATCGATGTTCTGGGTGATGACGGTGACGCGGCGCCCCTGTTTCTGCAGCCTGGCCTCACACTCTGCTATGGCCATATGAGCAGAGTTGGGGCTCTTCGTCAGCATCACCTCCCTGCGGTAGTGGTAGAACTCCCATACCCTGGACGGGTTCTGACTGAACGCACCAGGGGTGGCCAGGTCCTGATTTGGGGGGGGGGACGACAAAGTGAGGTAAAAAAAAACAGAGTGATGGAGAAAAGGGGGAAGTGAGAGAGAGAAACAAGGAAAGAAAAAAGGAGAGAGGTGCAAGATAGGGGATGGAGAGGGTGGAAGAGTAGTGCACTATAAAGGGAATAGGGTGCCATTTAGGATGCACAATGGGGTGCGTTTACCTGGGCTTGCCATTTCCTCCAGAAGCCTCCTTCTCCTCTGAAGGTTGGGACCCCACTCTCAGCACTAACCCCTGATCCCGTCAAGATTGCCACATGTTTGGCTTTAGAGAACACCTCTCGGAACGCTGCTAGGTCTGAAAACACACAGACAGACACACAGACAGACAAAAAAGTAAAGCACACAGCAGAAGGTGTGCGTCTGTGTGGTCGTCTTCTTCTGTCCTAAAAGTCCCCACAACGATAGTAAAACATGGAAGATTTTCCCTCGTTAGGACATTTCCCACATCTCCACGAGGACAAAGGCTATTTCAAGCTAAGGGGTTAGGTTTAGGGTTAGGCGTTGGGGTTAGCTTTAGGGGTTAAGTGTAGAAGTTAGAGAAATTAGGATTTTGAATGGAAATCAATTTTAGGTCGCAACGAGGATAGAAAAACAAGTGTGTGTACTAGACTACCACAGTCCTACCTGAGCTGGGTCTGGCCATGTCCTGTCTGTTCTGGGTCCGGGGCTCTTTAAATCGGGCACACAGATGAGAGGTGACGCCTCTGCTGGTGAACTGACGTACAATCATCAGGGTTAACGACCTCAGGGCTGAAGAAGAAGAACAAGTAGCAGATGATAAGATGGCTGCACTGAGGAGGGTGCGCGTCTTACCAGTTCCTGCTCGACGTAGCTTTTTTTATGGCTATTTTTGTGTTATTACTTTGTTTGCTCAGAATGCTAATGCAATAATTTCCTACAACCGACAAACACTTCTGGATCATGAGTCGGAAGCTACACACTTCTCTCAGCCTCCCAGACCTGAAATACTACATTCACTCCTTTGTTCCCCGCACAGCGGGCTTACCTGACGAAGAAAAGGGGATTCCAAACTAGGCTGAAAAGACGGGCTACACGGCCTCCTCATCCTAGTATTCTGCTGGCTAATAGGCTTGGGCGGTATACCTTATATACCGTATTCCAGGGTAACTTGGAAAAAGCCACAGGATGGTTTTTCAATAAATGTGAATATTTGTTGCAACTTTTTAAGTTAATACCTGCAGTCAACTTGAGCAATTCTTTAGGCGATAAAGCAGATTGCTTACACTTGTATGCAATTCACTACTAAATGTTCGCCATCAGACATCTTATAATGGCTTTTTGCCAGAAATCAAAGAGCTTTGATGAGTTGTCTGTACAGCTGCCATTTCTTCCCTGTGCTTCCTACTAGCGTTTAATTTTCTCTTCCATTCTTCTGCCCTCTGCTCTGTGTACACATGCTGCTCTTCCTTTAGAAAAGCATGCATCACAACGTTGTTCATTTGCACAATTTCCCTCATTCACTTTCGCTTGTAAAATGTCCACACTCACCGAAAATAACATTTCGGTAGCTACTAGCTATGCTTGAATAACTTGATGAGCTGGATTTGCCTGTCTTTGCAATTAGTTGGTTTGTTTTCACTCATTAGCATTAAGTTAGCAGCATTTATGTGATTTCGCTATCATACTGAACAAAAATATAAATGCAACATGTAAAGTGTTGGTCCAATGTTTCATGAGCTGAAATTAAAGATCCCAAAAATGTTCCAAACGCACAAAAAACGGATCTCTCTCATTTTGTGCATACATTTGTTTACATCCCTGTTACTGAGCATTTCTCCTTTGCCAAGATAATCCATCCACCTGACAGGTGTGGCATATCAAGAAGCTGATTAAACCGAATAATAATTACAAAGGTGCACCTTGTGTTGGGGGAAATACACTTTGTGAACTTAGAGCAAGGCTTCAATCCATTTTCCGTATGAATCGAACGGCGGCTTATGGATCGAACAGAGGGATGTTTCCTCAACAATTCCTGGTGTACCGAAGTTGAAAACATCTTGAGCTCCTGTTCACCCGACCTGGTATTTCTGATGCTAAAATGCCGACCCCACTACTCACGTGTGTTATTATCACAGCTGTGTACATACTGCAACAAGCAAATACCAAGGCAGAACTCAGCGGACTGTGTAAGATCATTAGCCAGTAAGAATCGTCACACACGGAAGCAGTCTTTATTGTTGCGGGTTATTTTAACCAAGCACGTTTAAAAACACATTTTCCCTAACTATCACCAACATGTATCCTGCACCACAAGAAAAAAAATGTGCTGGACTATGTATATACAAACATCTGTGAAGCGTACAAAGCCATCCCACGCCCCCACTTCGGCCAATCAGATCACGTCTCTCTGTGCCTACAAGCAGCAACTCAAGAGGGAGCCACCAACACAGAGAATAGTGAGGCGCTGGACAGAGGAGGCAGAAACAACGCTGCAGGACTGTTTTGAGAATACTGATTGGAATATTTTCAAAGATTCATCCACCCAGGACTCATCCATCAACATTGAGGAATATATATCGTCAGTCACAGGCTTCATTAAGAAATGTGTTGATGATGTTGTACCCACAATAACAATCCGGACATACCCCAACCAAAAAACCTGGATGAATGGAGATATCCGTACCATGCCGAGAGCCCGTACTGCAGCATTCAATGTCAGCAGAACAAACCCTGATGACTCGGAGGCAAGCAAGTACAAGCTCCGCAAATCCATTAGGGACGGAAAAAGACAATATAGACTCAAACTTGAAATGATATTTGATAATTCAAACTCACGACGCATGTGGCATGGACTACAGACTATCACGAACTACAAAGGCAAATCCAGCTGTGTGGTGCCTACAGAAGCCTCCCTCCCAGACGAGCTTAACTCATTCTATGCTCACTTCGAGGCAGACAATACCAAGCCATCCAGAAAGACTCTTGCTGCTCCGGATGACCAGGTGCGTTCACTCGCCGAGGCTGACGTGAGTAAAACTCTCAAAAGAGTGAACTCACAAAGCAGCCGACCCAGATGGCATTTCTGGCCGCGTCGTCAGTGTGTGCTGCTGACCAGCTGGCAGGCGTCTTCTCTGACATCTTCAACATGTCCCTGTCCCAGGCTGTAGTCCCCACCTGCTTCAAGGAGACAACCATTGTCCCAGTGCCTAAGCAAAACATGCCCAAATGACTAATCGCGCCAACGCACTCACCACTGTCATCATGAAGTGCTTGGAGAGGCTGGTCATGACCCACACCAAGGCCAGCATGCCAGGCACACAGGACCCACTCCAATTTTCCTACCGCTCCAACAGATCCATAGAAGATGCCATTTCCATCGCTATTCACACGACCGTAACACATCTGGACAATAGGAGCACCTATGTGAGAATGCTGCTCATTGACTACAGTTCAGCATTCAACACCATTGTTCCCTCCAAGCTCGACACCAAGCTCAAAGTCCTGGGTCTGGAAACCACCTTTGCAACTGGATCCTGGAATTCCTGACGAGCAAACCACAGACTGGATTGACAACAACACCTCCTCCACACTGACTCTTAACACAGGGCCCCCCCAGGGGTGTGTCCTCAGCCCTCTGCTGTACTCCCTGTTCACCCACGACTGCGTGGCCCGATACCAACTCCATAAGGTTTGCTGACGACGCAACGGTTGTCTGCCTGATAACCAACAACGACGAGTTCGCCTATAGGGAGGAGGTAAGTGAACCGGCATGTGGTGCCAGGACAACAACCTCTTCCTCAACGTCAGCAAAACAAAGGAGTTGATTATTGACTTCAGGAAGCCGAGGAGGGAACATACCCTGATCCACATCAACGGAACTGCAGTAGAGAGAGTCAGTAGTTTAAAGTTCCTCAGCGTCCACATCACCGAGGACTTGACATCGACCAACAACAACACCACTCTTGTCAAGAGGGCGCAACAGCGTCTCTACTTCCTAAGGCTGCTGAAGAAATTTGGCATGCCACCCCGGGTCCTCTCCAAATACTACTGCTGCACCATCGAGAGCATCCTGACCGGTTGAATCACGGCCTGGTATGGAAATTGCTCCGTCCACGACCGCACGGCCCTCCAGAGGGTGGTGAAGACGGCCCAGTACATCACGGAGACAATGCTCCAACCCATCCAGGACATCTACTCGAAATGGTGCCTGAGGAAGGCCCGCAGCATCATCAAGGACCCCAGCCACGAGCTGTTCACTCCCTTACCATCAGGCAGACCGTATCAGAGCATGACATCTGACAATAACAGGCTCAGAGACAGTTTCTCTCTACAAGCAATCAGACTGCTGAACACTTGAACTGGACTGACCACCGGCTCAGATTCTCCACACCTTAGCACACACTCACACAAGACATACACAGCCACACATTCATGCTACACACACATCACAACTGCTGCTACCATACTCTTATTATGATTGCTAAATAATGCACCATTTAAACACTTGACCCCCAATCCCCCCTTCCCCAAAATACATGTCAATATTTGAGTATAAACTGTGCCTTCCTGTACTATACTTAACTTAAAAATGTTTTCTATTCTACTGAACCATTTACTTTATGTTCGTATTCGTATCTTCTATTATTTCTTATTGTTGTTGCATTGTCGAGAAGGAACCTGCAAGTAAGCATTTCGATGGACGGTGTATACCATGTGTACCCTGTCCATACGACTAATAAAACGTTAAACTTGAAGATGAAGGACACACATAAAACAAATTAAAGTAATGTCTCAACAGAAACCTATAGCCAACAGAACTCATACTGATGTTGACACAGCAAATGACAGTGAACTCACCTTTCACAGAGGGACAACTACTTTGGGCACGTGACTTCCTCATAGCTCAAAAGAGCAGAGGGGTTCTTGTAACAAAACACCACGCTGAGTTGTCACCCAAATAACTAGCTACTGTAGCTAGAAATCTTGCTTGCTGTAACAACTTGTAAACGTTGATGACATGCGCAGATCTCTCTGGCTAGTCAAAGGGTAAATATTCACAGCAAGCTACTGTAGTTAGCTATCTGATTTTATTTTACCCTTTTAAGAGCGTAAGTGAGCCGTTTGTTTTTAGTCTCGAAAACCAACCCTTAGTCTCGAAAACCAACAGGGTCGCGTTTTCGAGACTATTCGAATGCAACTCAAGAAAGCTTAGCTGTTAGCTAGGTAGCTAAACTTGTTGTTAGTCTTCAAGCGACTATCAGCATGTATATTCCCTTGTTTCGCATATCCAAAGAAGCATTGCCATACACCATTAATATGCCCTGATTAAATACCATAAGCTTTCAGATAGATGTAATCAGATACATTTTGCATGTTGAATTTCTCCAAGTCCTTCCTTACCCTGTTTCGGCTGTTCAGCTAAGAGGTGTGTGTGATTCTAAACGCCTTCTTCTTCTTCTCCTTTGGGATTGGGTTGGTGGATCGAATCCAACTTTAAGGCGCATACACCCTTTAAGGTGCATACACCGCCACCTACTGTACTGAAGTGTGAGGCCAGTCATGGCCTACCTACATTAAATTATCTTAATTATTCCTGTTTCTAAATGGAAAAAAATTGCACCATCAATATACCACTATTTCATAAAAATAAAAATCACCACCCCATTAACTCTACTGCAGTAAAATATTGTACACCCAGGTACTTCTCTGCAGCTGCTACCTACACTCACTAAAACCCACTACCCCATTCCACCACTTTAACCCTATCTGCTCCTGCACCATGCCAACGGTCTGGGAGGACGGGACACCACCCCTCAACACACCGTGTAACTCTTCTGAAGTCAAATCTTGTATACCCAAATACTTCTCTGCAGCTGCCAACACAACATCTATTTTCTGTGACTTACGTTCCATTTCTGCGGTACAGTTGATAACCATTGCTATGAATGCTAAGAAGCCAACCTTACTGAAACATAAATCACTCGTTGCCCTATCCCTCTGTGCTGGCACAAATCTACTACTCACTGGGATCCTCTGCCTCCTTGTCTTTGTGTGTGATTGTTTATTGTGAGGATAGTGAAGCTCGGTGGAGCTCCTTGTATTTTGTATCGTCTGGTTATTTTCCCTGTGTGCCTTGTTGGTTCCAGTGCGCCTGTTTTGACGCTTTACTGCATAACTCTGTATTCCGGAATAAATCCTATTATTCTGTGATTTACCCTCCTGTGCCTGACTCCTTCAAATCACCCAATCACAGAATCACACACCCACCATGGAGTCAGCAGGAGAGGAGCACATGCCTGGAGCCGTGGCACGGGTCCGGGAGCATTCGAAAATTCTAGCCAGCTTGAGAGAAGCGATGGATCAGGTTCTCCAGGTCGAACAACGCCTGGAGAGGAGAGGACCCGATCTGTCTGGACCACCTGGGCGACCGGATCCAGCCACCCACACCCCAGCACCCAGAGGGATCCATATATCCTGACCACGGGATTTTGACAGGACAGCTGCTCTCTGCCAGGGATTCCTCCTACAACTGGAGCTATATTATTCGAACATCAGCCCGGCCCCATCGGAGCGGGAGAAGGTGTCCGCCCTCGTCTCCTGCCTCTCGGGGAAAGCCCTGGAGTGGGCCAACGCGGTCTGGAGTGAAGGAGCAGCCAACTACGGAGAGTTCACTCGCCTCTTTCGGGCCATCTTTGATCACCCGCCCGAAGATAGAGAGGCGGGCGAGCAGCTGGTCCACCTGAGGCAGGGGATGAGGACCGCGCAGGACTTCGCCCTGGAGTTTCGGACTCTAGCGGCTGGGTCCGGGTGGAACGAGCGGGCCCTCATCAACCACTTCCGGTGCCATCTACAAGAGGACGTCCGAAGGGAGGTAGCCTGCCGGGACACCATGTTGTCCTTTAATCAACTGGTGGACATGGCCATCAAGTAGGACAACCTGCTGGCTACTAGAGTACGTCCTGGAATGGGCCTACCCATTCCACCCCCCTCTAACCCGGATCACAAGCTGATGGAGCTGGGTGGAGCGGCGATCCGGGAGAGTGGAGGACGACAGCGCCAGTGTCACTCTAGTGGAACGAGAGGACTTTCTCCTGCACGCTGTCGTGGGCGATCTTTTGGGTCTGGAGGCGGCAGGCAGGGCACTCTCGCGTAACCCCAGGTATCGAACACCCACACTCATTCAGAGCCCTCTGCTGCGCACTGTGCCCTACCCATACACTTTCCTGATTACACAGTAGTTCCCCAGTGTAAGGCGCTGGTCGATTCAGGCGCAGCTGGGAACTTTATGGACAGGTCATTTGCACATAGTCTAGGCACTACATTGGTTCCCCTATCAATTCCACTCTCCATCAGAGCACTTAACAGTCGACATC
This sequence comes from Coregonus lavaretus, assembly GCF_964263955.1. NCBI lineage: Eukaryota > Metazoa > Chordata > Actinopteri > Salmoniformes > Salmonidae > Coregonus > Coregonus lavaretus. The sequence goes on along the minus strand of NC_140008.1, from coordinate 37,355,268 downwards.
TAGGGTCCGGGTTTGTTAGGGAAGTTACAGCACCAGTCACTATAGTTATGCACGAGACCCGTAGCGAGCAAGTCACCTTTTTTATTATTGAGTCTCCTGATTTCCCTGTTGTGTTAGGTCTTCCCTGGTTAGCTCTACACAACCCCACCTTTTCATGGCCGCAGAGGGATCTCACGGGGTGGGCGCGAGAGTGTCAGGGTAGGTGTCTAGGTGTTTCCGTTGGTGCAACCACGGTGGAAAGTTCAGACACTACCTCCTCCGTGCGCATTCCCCCCGAATACCTCGATTTGGCGCACACGTTTTCTAAAACGCAGGCGACCAAATTACCACCTCATCGGGCGAGGGATTGCATGATAAACCTCCGGGTAGATGCTGTGCCTCCCAGGAGTCATGTGTATCCCCTGTCGCAGGCTGAAATGGAGGCAATGGAGACATACGTCTCTGAGTCCCTGCGTTAGGGGTTCATACGTCCCTCCACTTCTCCCGCCTCCTCGAGTTTCTTGTTTGTGAAGAAGAAAGACGGAGGTCTGCGCCCTTGCATTGATTACCGAGCACTGAAGAAGGGGACTATGCGATATACTTATCCTCTACCCCTCATTCCATCTGTGATCGAGACAATGCATGGGGCGCACTTCTTCACAAAATTAGATCTCCGGAATGTTCCATCAGTCTTCCAGTCCTTTGTGAACGAGGTGTTTCGGGACATGCTTGGTCACGGTGTAGTGGTCTACATCGATGACATGCTGGTGTATTACGCTATGCGCGCCGAGCATGTGTCCCTGGTTCGCAAAATGCTGGCCCGACTGTTGGAACATGACCTTCATGCCAAGGCAGAAAAGTGTCTTTTTTTCCAACAGTCCGTCTCCTTCCTTGGATACCGCATTACCACCTCAGGTGTGGAGATGGAGGGAGATTGCATTTCAGCCGTGCGTAATTGGCCGACTCCAACCATGGTTAAGGAGGTGCAGTGCTTTATTGGCTTTGCCAACTACTATCGGAGGTTTATCCGGGGCATTGGCGAAGTCACAGCTCCTATCACATCTCTGTTGAAGGGTGTGCCGTCCTGGCTCCGCTGGTCTGCTGAGGCTGACAGGGCCTTCAGTAACCTGAGGGTTCTGTTCACCTCTGCCCCAGTACTGGCCCATCCCGATCCATCACTACCGTTCGTAGTGGAGTTGGATGCGTCCGAGGTAGGGATAGGCGCTATCCTATCTCAAGGCTTGGGCACGCCACCCAAGCTCCGCCCCTGTGCCTTCTTCTCCAAGAAGCACAGCCCGGCGGAGCAGAACTATGACGCTGGTGATCGGGAGCTGTTGGCTGTTGTCCGAGCCCTGACCATGTGGAGGCACTGGCTCGAGGGGGCGAAACACCCTTTCCTCGTCTGGACGGACCACCGTAACCTGGAGTACATCTGGGCAGCGAGGAGGCTGAACCCTCGCCAGGCCAGGTGGGCTCTATTCTTCACCCGGTTAGATTTTACTCTATCAAACATTCCAGGTACGAAGAACGTGAAGGCAGATGCACTGTCACGGCTGTACGACACAGAGGAGCGGCCCATTGACAACACCCCCATACTCCCGGCCTCCTGTATTGTGGCGCCGGTAGTATGGGCGATGGACGCGGACATAGAGCGGGCGTTACGCACAGAGCGATCTCCACCTCAGTGTCCAGATGGGCTACAGTACGTGCCATCTCTTGTCCGTGACCTTCTGATCTATTGGGCACAGACGTCCCCCTCCTCTGGTCACCCGGGTATCGGTCGTACAGTGCGCTGCCTGACCGGAAAGTACTGGTGGCCTACCTTGGCTAAGGACGTGAGGGTGTATGTCTCCTCCTGCTCGGTGTGCGCCCAGAGTAATGCACCTAGGCACCTCCCAGCGGGTAAGTTACAGCTCTTAAAAGTTCTACAACGGCCATGGTCACACTTGTGTATTGATCCTTACTGATCTTCCCCTCTCTCAAGGTAACACCACCATCTTGGTCACTGTGGACCGCTTTGCCAAAGCCTGCCGCCTCCTTCCTCTGCCCGGTCTCCCCACAGCCCTGCAGACTGCGGAGGCCCTGTTTACACACGTCTTCCGGCACTACGGGGTGCCAGAGGACATAGTGTCTGAACGGGGTCCCCAGTTCACATCCAGGGTCTGGAAGGCGTTCATGGAACATCTGGGGGTCTTGGGGGTCAGCCTGACCTCTGGTTTTCACCCTGAGTCTAATGGGCAGGTGGAACGGGTAAATCAGGATGCTGCTCACGTCCACCTCCAACGCGCTGTGCGTCGCCAGAAGGCCAACGCAGACCGCCACCGCAGTGAGGCCCCGGTCTTTGTATCGGGTCTGGCTCACGACCCGGAATCTGCCCCGCCGCCTGCCCTGCCGGAAGCTGAGTCCGCGGTTTGTGGGGCCGTTCAAAGTCCTGAGGAGAATAAACGAGGTTACCTATAGGTTATTACTCCCTCCAGATTACCGTATTAACCCCTCGTTCCATGTGTCTCTCCTCAGGCCGGTGGTGGCTGGTCCGCTCCAGGAGTCTGAGGTGTGGGATGTCCCTCCGCCCCCTCTAGACATCGAGGGGGCCCCGGCGTACTCCGTCCGTTCCATCCTGGATTCGAGGTGTCGGGTGGGGGGCCTTCAGTACCTCGTGGATTGGGAGGGGTACGGTCCGGAGGAGCGGTGCTGGGTCCAGGTGAGGGATAACCTCGATCCCTCCCTGTTGCGGGATTTCCACCATCGCCATCCAGCTCGCCCTGCTTTGCGTCCTCCTGGTTGTCCCCGAGGCTGGTGTCGGCGCGCTGATGGAGCTGGGCGTCAAGGGGGGGTAATTAAGAAGTAAACACATGACGAAACAACAAAAGCAACGTAACGTGAAGTTCTAATGGGCTACACATAAACAAAACAAACCGGAAACAAGATCCCACAACTAAAGGTAAGCAAAATGGCTGCCTAAGTATGATCCACAATCAGAGACAACGATAGACAGCTGCGTCTGATTGGGAACCACACCAGGCCAACATAGAACTAGAAAACATAGAACTACACATAGATATTCACACCCTGACCAAACCAACTAGAGATCTCTATGTCAGGGTGTGACAAGCGGCCAGCCGGATGTAAGATGACGTGCTTCTTTTGAGCCTAAAATGAAGAAAATCTGTGCAAAATTTGAGGAGATCCTCCTGCAGCTTAGAATGCTTAGTGTATTATATTAGCCTACTGTCTGGCCCTTACTCTCAGTTAGCCTACCTAACTTTACCCTACATTATGGGAGTTAGATAGCATATCTAGACTATCTGCCCATAGATAATCATTAATAATATAGATGGGATGAACCTACACTCTTAGAAAAAATTGGTTCTTCGTCTGTCCCCATAGGGGAACCCTTAGAATAACCCTTTTTGGTTCCAGGTAGAACCCTTTTGGGTTCCATGTAGAACCCTTTCCACAGAGGGTTCTAAATGGAACCCAAAATTGTTATACCTTGAACCAAAAAGGGTTATCCTGTGGGGACAGCCGAAGAACCCTTTTGAAACCCTTTTTTTCTAAGAGTGTATCAGTGACAAATGGACTGTAAAATGACAATGTGCTTGTGCTTGCATATAAGTGCCCCATTCTAGTTCCATTCTGTGTATTCTGATGCTATCATCCACTAGATGGCAGGAGCTTGCTTCCAAAAGGAGAGAGAAGAGTTGGAGAATAGCAGCTTTCAGATGATATGGTGATGGTACATGCAGATGGGTATTTGCTTACTGATCTCTTGACAACAATTATAAATATCTGCCATGTAGGCTATGGAGTCCAACAGCCACGATGAAGGAGACAGATAGGCTAGTCTAGATATCTAACTCTTATAGTGTAGGGTAGGGTTGGGTAGACTAACTGAAAGTAAGGGCCAGACAGTCTCCAGATATCATCTCCAATTACAGCCTACTGATTTACTCTCTGGGGAATGGGCATGTATTCTCACAATAGCAACTGTGTGTGTGTGTGTGTGTGTGTGTGTGTGTGTGTGTGTGTGTGTGTGTGTGTGTGTGTGTGTGTGTGTGTGTGTGTGTGTGTGTTCCACTTTCTCTTTTTTCGGAAGGGAGGCAGGACTTCTTTTAATCGATAGTGTCACTGCTCATCTCGTGCCACCAGAGTTGGTTCATTCGCCTCTCTCTCAATTCAATTCAATTCAATTCAAAGGGCTTTATTGTCAGGAGAAACATATGTTTACATTGCCAAAGCAAGTAAAATAAGATAACAAACAAAAGTGAAATAAACAATAAAAAATGAACAGTAAACATCACACACACAAACATTTCAAAGGAATAGAGACATTTCAAATGTCATATTATGGCTATGTACAGTGTTGTAATGATGTGCAAATAGTTAAAGTACAAAAGGGCAAATAAATAAACATAAATATGGGTTGTATTTACAATGGTGTTTGTTCTTCACTGGTTGCCCCTTTCTTGTGGCAACAGGTCACACATTTTGCTGCTTTGATGGGACACTGTGTATTTCACATAATACATATGGAAGTTTATCAAAATTGGATTTGTTTTCAAATTCTTTGTGGGTCTGGGTAATCTGAGGGAAATATGTGTCTCTAAAATGATCATGCATTTGGCAGGAGGTGCAGCACAGTCTCTCTCTCTCTCTCTCTCTCTCTCTCTCTCTCTCTCTCTCTCTCTCTCTCTCTCTCTCTCTCTCTCTCTCTCTCTCTCTCTCTCTCTCTCTCTCTCTCTCTCTCTCTCTCTCTCTCTCTCTCTCTCTCTCTCTCTCTCTCTCTCTCTCTCTCTCTCTCTCTCTCTCCTCTCTCTCTCTCTCTCTCTCTCTCTCTCTCTCTCTCTCTCTCTCTCTCTCTCTCTCTCTCTCGTCCATCTCTCGTCATCTCCATTTCTCATCGCCTGCACCACCTACACCGTCTGCCCGTGCATGAGTGGTGGCGGCGCCGAGTCCTCGTCTCGCGCAGTCCCGCCGGTCGCCAGTGGATGGACGTTGCCAAGTAGACCTAAATGGCGGCGTCACCCAGAGAATGAGATAGACCGTCGGCCGATCCGGAGAGTCCGGTCCAAGAGCGATACGCCCTACATCACTGAGTCGCGTCTCTCTCTCCACCTGGAGACAGGTAGGTAACATGCGCTCACAGCCGCACAGACACACACACACACGCACTGTCTGAATGCGTGGACCCAGCAGTTGGCTAAATGTGGGGCTCGCCGCTCGACTCATTGTGTTACAGACATTTGCCCAAGGAGATGCGTGTCATGGAAAACGATTGGATCTATTTGTCCCATTTTGACAATTGTATCAAATCGAGAGGATTGTTTTATGGCAGACTGACTGTGTAGCGCTGTTACGTTATAGCCTGGCTTAAAGAGCTCTGCTGCGGCTTGCTGGTGATGTGGATGTGATGGGGATGTGGTGACTAGGCTACACAGTGACTCATTCATGCATTGTGTATCAGGCAGCTGATAGAATAATATAGACTTGTATTTTGGTGGATTTCCCACATACACTGTAAACAATTTCCTGTAATTTTTATAGTAAAATACTGGCAGCACAGAAGCTTGTAAAATAATGTTGATTTACAGGACCTTTACTAAAACACAAATTTACAGCATATTGCTGGAACACCTGACTACAGCAATATGCTGTATATCTACAATTTACAGTGCATTATTGGAAGTACAGAGGTTAGTAAACTGTTGCTGATTCATAGTGCAGGCAGCTAGTGCCAACAATGGGCAGTATTTCTCTTACATGTATTTGATATAGTTATATTAATAGTTTCAATACCTATTTTGTATTTCACTGGCCTGATCTAGAATGCATGTATTTTGTAACAGTTTATTTAGAATACATGCATTTTGTAAAAATGTACTTCCAAGTAACCTGCTTAACTCCAACAACATTCTCGGTAATGGTAACATAATCATTTTACTTGCTATGACTGTGCTGTGTTCTTGTTAATCAACCTTAGTTAAATGCACTGACTGCATGTCGCTCTGGATAAGAGTGTCTGCTAAATGACCTAAATGTAAATGTAAAAATGAACACTTGCAAAGCACACTGCTGGCATTATTCTAATGAGTTCCACCCCCAAACAAGGCCAAATTTGATTAAAAAAATACAACTAGTTTGAGGGCGGAGCACATTACATTTACATTTACATTTTAGTCATTTAGCAGACGCTCTTATCCAGAGCGACTTACAGTTAGTGAGTGCATACATTTTTTTTTTTAGAATGATAGCCATCAATGTGTTCATTTTTTTGCATTTACATTTTGATCATTTAGCAGACGCTCTTGTCCAGAGTGACTTACAGTCAGTGCATTAAACTAAGGTTGACCAAAAAAACATATCACAGTCATAGCAAGTAAAACGTTTCTGTAACCGTTACTGGGATGTTGTTTTAGTTAAGGAGGAATTGGTCTTCAAGGTATTTTATAATTATATCAAGATACCTTTTGATGTGTCTTTGCCCATCTCTGGCTAGTGCCAAGTATGTTACTGTAATATACACAGTAACTTGCCACCAGCTTCCTGTAAATTGTTGTGATATCAGAGCGACGATAGAGTACAATACTGTAAAATTAGCCTACTGTACTGTAAGAAGGTAAATGCTACTGTAATTGCAATATTGGTATTTTAAAGTATTTTACTGTTATTAAATGGGATTGGCGCAAGCAGGTTGGCTGTTAGGTATTTGTATATTACAGCATATATGAATATTTTGTATTTTATATCTTCTTGCACTTCTAGAGGCCTAAACAAAGGCTTCTAAACTTGCTGTGATTACAAGACAAAACAGAAGGACTTGGCAAATCACTCAACCAGCAAAAGTTGAAGACTTGCTGCCACTCTGATCAGTTCCCTATACACATTAAATTGATAGGTACTACTACCACATATCAGTTCAATTGGTACAGCATTCTCACTAACGGGTGCAACAAATATTGCCCCTTACATCATGGCACACCTCGAAATATGTTAAAGAGTCAGCGATTCTTTCCCTGCCCACAACATTTTCCCACAATGCACCATCATTTACAGAACGCTGCAGTAAATATACAGAAAACAGAAATACAGTACTTATTTGTTAAATTGTGTTGTAAAATTACAGCAATTGCTAACAGTGTATGTAATTATGTATTACAATATACCAATGATTATTTGTTGTTTTATATCACTTACACTTGTAGAGGCACTGTATATTTATAAGAAAAGGTTTTGAGATTCCAAAAGTACGTTATGGTACTGTATTCTGTGGGGTACAGCATTTCTTACTAACGGGTGCAACAAACATAGCCTCTTACAAGGCACGCCTCAAAATATGTTAATGAGTCAGTGATTCTTTCCCCACCCACAACATTTTCCCACAATGCACCATAATTCACAGTATGCTGCAGTAAATATACAGAAAACAGAAATATTGTACTTTTTTGTTAAATTGTATTGTAAAATTACAGCAATTGCTAACAGTGTATGTAATTATGTATTACAATATGCCAATGATTATTTGTTGTTTTATATCACACTTGTAGATGCTGCTGTAAATATACAGCAAAACAGGTAATACAGCACTTAGCTGTAAAATTGTTAATACAGCAGTGTAGCTGAATGCCATTGAACCCCCTTAATACATTGCTCTTTACAGTACTGTACTGTAGTATAGAATTACAGTAGCTAACTTTACACTTTTTGCTGTAAATGTACAGCAATTTGTTACAGTGTAGGCCTATATTCAATCCAATATCATAGACGATATATTATGAAGAAGAGAGCAGGCTATTCAAAACCATTGATATTATTTTCTATGGATATGCTGTGTCTTGCAAGGTTAGAGGTTAGGCTAACCAACTGACCATGCATATTATAGCTAAAATCAATATTCTTCAGTTGGATCCATTACTGTTTTTAGCAAGATAATGTGACTGCGAGGTTTTTGCTGTCTTGCAGCTTTTCAAATGTCAGAACAGAATGACTTGACTCACTTGCATGAATTCATCTGGACTTGTTCTAGAATCTAGGCTACATTCTGCCTGTCGAAGTGAGGGAGATGATTTGAGGCATGCAAAAAAGGTGTCTCAGCCAACTGTTGTCTCAGTACCTTGTACTGGTTTGACTCATTTAAGATGGTCTTGGAAACTGGAAAGAGAATTCGAAGGCATCCATTGTTGCCATGGTGACTTGGCATAATTATCCCACCATGATGGTAGCCTATGGAGTCCATAGAGAAGCCCACCGCTATTGGCTTGAAATCTTGCATAAACTGTTCTGTCTGTAACTGAACAGATCCAATTTTAGAGGTTGCTTCTGTTTTGGGGTTTGTGTGACCAACCAATAGTAGCTTATTCTGCATATACTATAGCCTGTAGGCTACTTGCGTCACATGCAGGAGCTGTCCACTCTGTCCTGGTGCTGAAATTGAAGCTACCACCATTCCAAATCCCGTAACAGACAGCCAGATCCCAATGGATTAGCGCATAATGTTTGTTGTTTTCCGCAGATATCACAGAGCACATCATTCATGTCACATATTCATGTGAGTGTATAAGGGAAGTGGAACTATAAGGTTTGTGGATGTGTTTCAAACGACTCCCCGTATCCTATGTTATAAATCCCAGTCACGTGGTGTGCAGTGAGTGTATTCATGTCGGACAGATGCCAACTCTCGGTGGAGGAAACCCACACGGCTGGCTATTGTTCTGCTCTGTCTGGCACATTTTTCATTATTGTCCTACTAGTGTTCAGTTTATTTGCTGAGATTATTGGTATTCCATTGTGGATTATCATTTGATTTAGGAGTTGGGTTAGATCATTTTATTAATTGCTTTAATGTAGCCTAAGCTTGTGGTGATTGGTGAATGTAGTTATTTTCAGTTGACACAAGGTAATAGCCTGCAATAGAACAGCAGTCTATGTAGTCAGTCAAGCATGGCTTCATCTGTGCTCCAGGATATTCTGGATATGAACTCACCAACAGTGCTAGCTTGTCTTAAACAGTGCTCTTACCCATAGTCTCTCACACATTCTCTCTCACCCATGTCATAGTCTCACATGGCAGTGCTCCCTCCAACCCACCTTTCAGACATTCTAGCTTTTCATAGACGCTGTTTTCATAGCTGTGTTGGGTGCAGTGCACACTAGTCACGTTGATGTCTGATGTGTGACATCAAAGCTCGGAGACTGTCAAACCAGTGCCTCTCCGCTCCTCTGTCACATCTTGCTGCCAGACTGTACACATCAATATGATATCCTTCAGTTTGGCAATGTGGCTTACAAACTAAATTCTATCACTCACTTTTTCTTTATCTCCATAATCTCTCCTCATCCTCACCTTCCTTGCTTGCGCTCTCTGTTTTCAATAGCCTGTCCCATCTATATATCGTTCTGTCTCCCCTCAAGCTGCCTGCCCTCCTACTCTCTACTTCCTCATTTGTGTGTTTGTATGTTTAAATCCACAGTTGTAGCATCAACCCACACCTTCCTTTGAAGTGAGTGAGGGTGGCACCGTGCATAGCTGTGACTAATATAGCCATTGCTTCTTCCTCACATGACGTGATGTGTGTGTGTGTGTGTGTGCGTGCACACGTGCATGCACACATGCGTGTTTGCTCTTGTGTGTGTGTTTAAGTGTGTGTGTTAGGCTTGCTGGCATTATAAACCACTCCAGAAGGTTGGTTTTCTGCTGCTGTGTTGCACATTAGTCTAGCCCTCAGCCTTTTACCAAGATAAGATTATTCTGTAGATCCTCCTGTCGACTTGCTGCCATTCTAAATGTTATGTTCTGGATTGGCATTCTTCTGCCAAACAATCCGGTGTTCCTTCCTCCCCCCACCCACTGAGACCTATCCTGAATGCAGCTGTGTGCGTACGTGCATGTGCGTGTATGTGTTTGTGCGTGTGTGTGCGGGGTTGTGTGTATATGCAGCTCACCAACAATGGTAAATCAGGTCAGCTGAGTGAGGATTTAGTGTTGTTCTGTTCACAAAAACCATTATTTCCCCCAATGCATTCATTACCCTGCTCTGCTCTGCTCTCAGCCCAAGCAGCCATCCCACAGAGACGGCCGTGAATGAGAGAGAGGGGCGAGCAAGGAAGAATGGGGAGAGGTAGATAAAGAGAGAAAAAGAGAGAGAGAAAGACAGAGAGAGGTAATAGAGTGACAGCCAGTCATATAGAGAGAGAGCAGAGGGAGACATACAGAGAAAGAGAGGGGGAGAGAAATAGAGGAAGAGAGGACAAAGACAGAGAGAGAAAGATAGGGGAAGAGAGACAAATGGAGACAGATGGACAAAGACAGAGAGGGAAACAGACAGACAGAGAAAGAGAGGTTGGGAGAGACAGATGGAGAGGTGGAGAGAGACAGATGGAGAGGGGGAAAGACAGATGGAGAGGTGGAGAGCGACAGATGGAGAGGTGGAGAGAGACAGATGGCGAGGGGGAGAGAGACAGATGGAGAGGTGGAGAGCGACAGATGGAGAGGTGGAGAGAGACAGAGGGAGAGGGGGAGAGAGACAGATGGAGAGGGGGAAAGACAGATGGAGAGGTGGAGAGAGACAGATGGAGAGGGGGAGAGACAGATAGAGAGGGGGAGAGAGACAGATGGAGGGGAGGGTAATAATCGGAGACCTCTATGTTGATAGATTTGTCTGTTTTTCTTCATATGTTTTGTAATTTTGTATATTGTATGTGTTTGACGCATTTATGCAGGGCTCATCTGTAAAAGAGACCCTAGTCTCAGTATGACTTCCCTGTCAAAATAAAGGTAAATAATAATACTAATAATACTAATAATACTAATAATAATAATAAAAAGAGAGAGGCCATTTAACTAGACTGCAGCAGCGGATGGAGAGAGAGAGGGTAATGATGATAATGAAAAGGAAGCGTCTTTGAGAGGCTCTCGCTCTCTCCCACTGTGTTGACTGCTGACCAGGGCCGAGTTAGTCATCACTGCACAAGGACTCTTCATCACAATGGGCTGAAAGGCCTGCGGCCATTTACTGTTAACATGCCGACTGGATGTTTCATTGCCCAGCTCTGTCTGAGTATTTGCTTGGTATGAGACACACACTCTTAAGAGGACGTATAGATACTTTTATATACGCTCCCACGCACAAACGTACATATGTACCTGCATGCACACACACATGCATGCACGCACATACACACACTCTCTCTCTCCTTTTTTGTGTCTCTCGTACACACTCTCACACACACACACACACACACACACACACACACACACACACACACACACACACACACACACTATCTGTGAATACATTAGCCGGACCTTGAGGAGGATGTATTTGCTGGAGCTACCTGGACATATAAAACCAGTGCAGAGGAGAGGAGTGGAGAAGAGAGGAGCAGCCTATTCACCAGGCTCTCTATCACTGCTGCTCCTCTTAACAACACAAAGGAAGAGGAAATCACACTCTTCCTCTTTGGCCAGGGGGTCCAAACCACTGAATATCTGACCAGAAATGGGGACAATTTCTACAGTTATAATATTATTGTTATTATTCAATGGCGATTTATCATAATTATCATTTTGAACAAGACAGTGTTTTTACTCTAGAGATAACTCAGATCTCAGCTGACTCAGAGATATAACAAGGGATGAAAGTTTACCCTTACGGAAAAACCACATGAATTTCACTTGATTTACAGTTTTTTTCGATTGCTAACAAGCATTGTTCAATACTGTGGATACATGTGCAAAACTCTAAATACAGTTATCAAAACAACATGGAACTTGGCAATGCACATCCTACATGTCTCAAAAGCAAATATTTCTACCAAATGAAAGCTAACGGTCTCTCACGACATGCACACTTTGTCATTCATAGTATCATGACCTACAAAACTCTAAAAACAGCTACCACTTGAAAATGTGTCAATTTGTCTTTAATATCATATTTTTTTAGATGAACCAACAGTAATGGTTAATTATGCATAGCATATTGTCCAAATGAAACAGATACATATAGCAATGCTAGTCAACCCTGTCTGGTGCATTGGGCCACAAGTTCTCATCCACATCACACCGTATGGCCTCTCGCGCAATACACCTGGGAAATAATCTCTTTGCATGCCTGATCCATCCCTGGCAATCTTCTGGACAGATATCCAGGCATCCTGCATTCATTGCATCCAAGAGTGACATTTGATTATGTGGATGGTGGTCATAAACTTTCCACCTCCATGAGGAAAATAATTATTCTATGGGGTTGAGGAAGGGAGAGTAAGGGGGGAGGAAAAGTGACACCATCCCAGGATGGGCTGCAAACCACTCTGTGACTGCATGGGAGTGGTGAAATGCCACATTGTCCCATACAATCACCCAGGTTTCCATATTTCTTCTGACTTGCCCTCTTTCTTCACCTGGCAAAATCCTTCCATAGAGGTCATCCATTAATTAAATGAGGCCCTTGGTGTTGTATGGCCCAATTAGTGGTTTATGTAACAGCAATCCTTCAGAGGATATTGCGGCACACATTGTGATGTTGGCACCCCTCTGGCCCGGGACATTCACTGTTGCTCTTTTCCCAATCACATTCCTTCCACGTCGGCGTGTTTTTGCCATGTTAAAACCAGCCTAATTCACAAAGACGAACATGTGTGGTGTTGGCGTCAAGCTCCATGACACTCTAAAATATTGTAAATCCACAGGGCAACATAACAGTTATTCTATAACAGTAGTTTACATTACAGTATACTGTAACTGAAATCACTGTGGAGTGTGCAGTGCTCTGGTGGGTTTTGTTTACAGTAAAAACAGTACTGTATTACGGATATAGACATCTTACCTGGATATATTGGTACCAGAGTTCCTTGACACGATCAGAGTTCCTCTCAAAGGGAACAGTGTACACCTGCTTCATGCTGATATGATGCTTTGTCAAGACTTTAGCAATGGTTGTCATGCTTACACTTTCAACATTCTGAAATGTATTATTTTCTGCCAACACTCTCTCTTGAATTTCTCTGAGTTTTATGGCATTGTTGCTAATGACCATGTCAACAATTACAGCTTCCTGCTGAGCAGAGAAAATCCTACCTCTCCCCCTCCATTTGGTAACCGTTGGGTCCTAAAACAGAAATAAAATTACACACAAGTGGTTCGGAGAGATTTTTCTCGATTTACTACTCTACAGTAATATTCAGTACAGTTAGATGCCCATGCAGAATGCATATCTTACCTGTTAGTTTGCTGGAAGTTTCTTATAATAGATGACACAGTTGTGGGTTGCAAATTTGGCTGCACTCTGAGACCAGCATCTCTCATTGATAGACCATGATTGACAACATGATCAGTGATTGTAACCCTAATCTCATCTGACACTACAACTCTGGGTCTTCCCCTCAGTCATCTTCCACCACGGATACGTAATCCTCTGCCTCTCCCGGCAACTCTTCCACCTCTGTAAGCCATTACACGATCTCTGGCTGGATCCATGTTTATGTAAAATATATTCCAAAGATGTTCCCTTTTGTAGAGATGGTAATGACATAAAAACACCTGGGTAGGTCTTCAGTTACATAATGTAGAATGAAAATCAGCTGTGAATAATTAAGAGTTATTATTATTATAAATTTTTTTATTTTAGAATTTATATTTTGCTTTTACTGTAGCAATGTAATCTAATTCAATTTTCAGTAGCTTTTAAACTTGAGTTTAACAGTTTTGATAAGAGTATCTTAACATTTGCAAAACGTATATACAACAGCTTGAAGGTTTTATTTCTACAAAATGACAGTATGCTGCTGTATTCTAATTTCATTTAAGGGTATGGTAGGGTACAGTGTTGTTCCCTGTGGTACAAACACGTCAAAGGTACACTTCACAGGTACACATACAGTGGTTCTTCCTTTAAAAGTTGCGTCATGGCCTCCCGAATGGCACAGCGGTCCCATAGGGCGGCGCACAATTGGCCCAGCGTCGTCCGGGTTAGAGGAGGGTTTGGTCAGGTGGGCTTTACTTGGCTCATCGTGCTCTAGCGACTCCTTGTGGCGGGCCGGGCGCCTGCAGACTGACCTCGGTCATCAGTTGAACAGTGTTTCCTCCGACACATTGGTGCGGCTGGCTTCCGGGTTAAGCGGGCAAGTGTTAAGAAGCGCGGTTTGGTGGGTCATGTTTCAGTGGACTCATGACTCGACCTTCGCCTCCCGAGCCCTTTGGGAGTTGCAGCGATGAGACAAGATCAAAATTGGGGAGAAAAAAAGTTGGAGGGCGTGATGTCACAGTATTTTATTGTTGCCATTAATGCTAGTTTGACCGCCAGAGGGCATCTTTGAGAAGTTAAGTTATTGAAATGACATGGAGCTGTAGGCCTAAGAGTCCTGTTTACAGTAGCTGTTTTAGCGTAACTTACTTATTGGCGTAAAGGCCTACTTCAATATACAGGATATCAATCAATCATTCATTCATTTGTGCATGTCATCACACAGCATAGAAGTCATCCATGTCTTTAAATATAGTCAAGCATTTTAGTTCTAAAACGAAATAACAAAGGGAACCTTGAATAATTAAACAATAAATAAACTGCAACATGTCGGTTAAAGCGATTGAATTCAGGAATGCATTTGACTGTTTTTAATATTGGTTGTACTAGAGACTTTAAAACCTTTTTTTGTTAGAACAGACTATATGGGATTGATTCTAATTTGTTTGTAAATTATTATTGTATTTGTTGTGCTGTTTATACTGTTAGAATGTAGCTTAATTCAATTGATTAATATTATGGTGTTTCTATTCCAAGAAAAACGAAAATGCATTTTACAGTACCCTATGTAGGCCTCAGGGTTTCCGTTAGGTAAATATGGCGCTGTACAACGTGACGGGTCGGGTGGTAGGCCTAGGCTACTAAGTGACTGCGAGTGAAGAGCAAAATAATCCTAACATTTCCATACCCTAATTGTAGGCTAACCAATACCCAAACTGAGATTCAGTGGGGAAAAATCTGATTGATTTATCAAGACCAGTCCCCATGCTTGTCTCAAAGCAGCGTGAAACATTGCTGAAATAGTTGACCACACGCGGGTAGGCTATTGCTTCAAATCCTATTATAACAATTGGATGACATTGAGTGTTTCAGTAAGCAACCATTTGTTGCCTCCAATTGCATTAGCCTACTTTATTCCAATATGTCGGTCATTTAGTGATATTTATTCCATAGTAATTCGTTATAGATCCATCCAGATGTGGTTAGAAAACAGTGCATGTAGTGGGCTATGCAAAGAGATAGGTGAAGTGGCATGCCTGAGTGGCGCAGTGGTCTAAGGCACTGCATCGCAGTGCTAACTGTGCCACTAGAGATCCTGGTTCGAATCCAGGCTCTGTCGCAGCCGGCCGCGACCGGGAGACTCATGGGCGGCGCACAATTGGCCCAGCGTCGTCCAGGGTAGGGGAGGGAATGGCCGGCAGGGATGTAGCTCAGTTGATAGAGCATGGCGTTTGCAACACCAGGATTGTGGGTTCGATTCCCATGGGGGGCCAGTATAAAAAAAAAAATGTATTCACTAACTGTAAGTCGCTCTGGATAAGAGCGTCTGCTAAATGACTAAAATGTAAATGTATGCCTCACAAACATCCATTAATACATTTAAAGTCCCTAAACTCGGCCAGAGTCTATTGTCCTGCTGATAGCCCATCAAGGGTGGATGGCTTCTTTTGTATTACAATTTATTGGAAAGGCTGCTAAACCATTTACACCTGGCCCACAGCATTGTTGTGTACTTACAGTACAGTGCACTTTCACTCCATTCTCCGCCTGACTCTCTACCAATGCCACCAGATTATAATTTATATTGTAGTTATCTATTCGGTAACATTCCACAAGTAAATGTAATAAATAAAACACCTACATTAAATAGCTCAGGTCTTGAAAATATGTGAAACCTTTTTTTTCCTTCTTTTAAAAAAAAAATCTGTGCTTATTAGCAGAGGCTTTGTGACTTCACCATCCACCAAAAACACAGCATGGTAGAAATATATTATTGAAATCGATTTCAAAATACATGTGTTTATTAGGCTACTGTGCAGTGTCTTTAAATACAATCAAGCATTTTAGTTATAAAACGAAATAACAAAGGGAACCTTGAATAATTAAACAATAAATAAACTGCAACGTGTCGGTTAAAGCAATTGAATTCAGGAATTAATTATTGGCTGTACTAAAGACTTTAAAACCTTTTTTATTAGAACAGACTATATGGGATTGATTATAATTTGTTTGTAAATTATTATTGTATGTGTTGTGTTTACACTGTTTGAAATGGTCAGAAAAAAGAAAAAAGATGAATCACACAAACTGTAATAAGCACACTCCTACCCTCCTTCTTGATCTCCTTCTTCATGTCATTATCATTATATATATATATATATATATATATTCACCTTTATTTCACCAGGTAAGCCAGTTGAGAACAAGTTCTCATTTACAACTGCGACCTGGCCAAGATAAAGCAAAGCAGTGCGATAAAAACAACAACAACACAGAGTTACATATGGGGTAAACAAAACGTACAGTCAATAACACAATAGAAAATATAAAATCTATATACTGTCACAAACCGGCTCAAGTTCGTAACAAAAGGGAGACACGTGGAGACAAGGAATACTCAAAGTATATATTTATTAACTAAAGTAAACTAAATCAAATAACAATGGTGTGTGTAATCAGTAGTGTAAGTGAGTGTTTGCATGCATAAATGTAATATGGAAAAGTGTTGAGAGGTGCCAAAGCAAACAACCAATAAGGCCACAAAAATACCACAACCAAAGTCAAAGTATCTGCCTGGAGAGAGTCTCCTCAATGAATGTGGAAGAGGTCCATTTATGCTGGGACACACCCGGCCCAGGTGTTTCCCATGTAGCTGACGACCCTCCCAACTCCGCCCACCGGCATCCTAATAAGGAAACAAGAGCAAAGAGAGAATACGGCAGACAGAGTGGGAGGGTCGTCACAATACAGTGTGTGCAAATGTAGTAGGTTATGGAGGTAAGGCAATAAATAGGTCATAGTGCAAAATAATTACAATTTAGTATTAACACTGGAATGATAGATTTGCAGAAGATGATGTGCAAATAGAGATACTGGGGTGCAAATGAGCAAAATAAATAACAATATGGGGATGAGGTAGTTGGGTGGGCTAATTACAGATGGGCTGTGTACAGGTGCAGTGATCGGTAAGCTGCTCTGACAACTGATGCTTAAAGTTAGTGAGGGAGATAAGAGTCTCCAGCTTCAGAGATTTTTGCAGTTCGTTCCAGTCATTGGCAGCGGAGAACTGGAAGGAATGGCGGCCAAAGGAGGTGTTGGTTTTGGGGATGACCAGTGAGATATACCTGCTGGAGCGCAGACTACGGGTGGGTGTTGCTATGGTGACCAATGAGCTAAGATAAGGCGTGGATTTGCCTAGCAGTGATTTATAGATGACCTGGAGCCAGTGGGTTTGGCGACGAATATGTAGTGAGGGCCAGCCAATGAGAGCGTACAGGTCACAATGGTGGGTAGTATATGGGGCTTTGGTGACAAAACGGATGGCACTGTGATAGACTACTTCCAATTTGCTGAGTAGAGTGTTGGAGGCTATTTTGTAAATGACATTGCCGAAGTCAAGGATCGGTAGGATAGTCAGTTTTACGGGGCATGTTTGGCAGCATGAGTGAAGGAGGCTTTGTTGCGAAATAGGAAGCCGATTCTAGATTTTACTTTGGATTGGAGATGCTTAATGTGAGTCTGGAAGGAGAGTTTACGGTCTAACCAGACACCTAGGTATTTGTAGTTGTCCACATATTCTAAGTCAGACCCGCCGAGAGTAGTGATTCTAGTCGGGCAGGCGGGTGCAAGCAGCGTTCGATTGAAGAGCATGCATTTAGTAGCGTTTAAGAGCAGTTGGAGGCTACGGAAGGAGTGCTGTATGGCATTGAAGCTCGTTTGGAGGTTTGTTAACACAGTGTCCAATGAAGGGCCAGATGTATACAAAATGGTGTCGACTGCATAGAGGTGGATCTGAGAGTCACCAGCAGCAAGAGCGACATCATTAATATACACAGAGAATAGAGTCGGCCCAAGAATTGAACCCTGTGACACCCCCATAGAGACTGCCAGAGGTCAAGACAACAGGCCCTCCGATTTGACACATTGAACTCTATCTGAGAAGAAGTTAGTGAACCAGGCGAGGCAGTCATTTGAGAAACCAAGGCTGTTTATTCTGCCAATAAGAATGCGGTGATTGACGGAGTCGAAAGCCTTGGCCAGGTCGATGAAGACGGCTGCACAGTACTGTCTTTTATCGATCGCGGTTATAATATCATTTAGGACCTTGAGCGTGGCTGAGGTGCACCCATGACCAGCTCGGAAACCAGATTGCATAGCGGAGAAGGTACAGTGGGATTTGAAATGGTCGGTGATCTGTTTGTTAACTTGGCTTTCAAATACTTTCGAAAAGGCAGGGCAGGATGGATATAGGTCTGTAACAGTTTGGATCTAGAGTGTCACCCCCTTTGAAGAGGGGGATCTCAGATGATACGAAAGAGAGGTTGAACAGGCTGGTAATAGGGGTTGCGACAATTTCGGTGGCTAATTTTAGAAAGAAAGGGTCCAGATTGTCTAGCTCAGCTGATTTGTAGGGGTCCAGATTTTGCAGCTCTTTCAGAACATCAGCTATCTGAATTTGGGTGAAGGAGAAGCGGGGGGGGGGGGGGGGGGGGGGGGGCATGGGCAAGTTGCAGCGGAGGGTGCAGAGCTGGTGGCCGGGGTAGGGGTAGCCAGGTGGAAAGCATGTCCAACCATAGTAAAATGCTTGTTGAAATTTTCGATTACGTAGATTTATTGGTAGTGACAGTGTTTCAGTGCAGTGGGCAGCTGGGAGGAGGTGCTCTTATTCTCCATGGACTTTACAGTGTCCCAAAACTTTTTGGAGTTAGTGCTACAGGATGCAAATTTCTGTTTGTAAAAGCTAGCCTTTGCTTTCCTAACTGATTGTGTATATTGGTTCCTGACTTCCCTGAAAAGTTGCATATCGCGGGGGCTGTTCGATGCTAATGCAGTACGCCACAGGATGTTTTTTTTCTGGTCAAGGTCAGTCAAGTCTGGGGTGAACCAGGGGCTATATCTATTCTTAGTTCTGACATTTTTGAATAGGGCATGCTTATTTAAGATGGAGAGGAAAGCACTTTTAAAAAACAACCAGGCATCCTCTACTGACGGAATGAGGTCGATATCCATCCAGGATACCCGGGCCAGGTCAATTAGAAAGGCCTGCTCGCTGAAGTGTTTTAGGGAGTGTTTGACAGTGATGAGGGGTGGACGTTTGACCGCGGACCCATTACGGACGCAGGCAATGAGGCAGTGATCGCTGAGATCCTGGTTGAAGACAGTGGAGGTGTATTTAGAGGATAAATTAGTCAGGATGATATCTATGAGGGTGCCCATGTTAATGGATTTAGGGTTGTACCTGGTAGGTTCCTTGATAATTTGTGTGAGATTGAGGGCTTCTAGTTTAGATTGTAGGATGGCCGGGGTGTTAAGCATATCCCAGTTTAGGTCACCAAGCAATATGAACTCTGAGGATAGATGGGGGGCAATCAATTCACATATGGTGTCCAGGGCACAGCTGGGGGCTGAAGGGGGTCTGTAGCAAGCGGCATCAGTGAGAGACTTATTTCTGGAAAGGTGGATTTTTAGAAGTAGAAGCTCAAACTGTTTGGGCACAGACCTGGATAGTATGATAGAGCTCTGCAGGCTATCTCTACAGTAGATTGCAACTCCGCCCCCTTTGGCAGTTCTATCTACACGGAAAATGTTGTACTTGGGAATGGACATTTCTGAATCTTTCGTGGCCTTCCTAAGCCAGGATTCAGAAACTGGTAGAACATCAGGGTTGGCGGAGTGTGCTAACGCAGTGAATAACTCAAACTCAGGGAGGATGCTTCTGATGTTAACATGCAAGAAACCAAGGCTTTTGCGGTTACAGAAGTCAACAAATGATAGCGCCTGGGGAGTCGGAGTGATACTGGGGGCTACATGGCCTGGGTTAACCTCTACATCACCAGAGGAACAGAGGAGGAATAGAATAAGGATACAGCTAAAGGATTTAAGAACTGGTCTTCTAGTGCGTTGGGTACAGAGAATAAAAGGGGCAGATTTCTGGGCGTTGTAGAATAGATTCAGGGCATTATGTACAGACAAGGATATGGAAGGATATGAATTACAGTGGAGGTAAACCTAAGCGTTGGGTAACGATGAAAGAGATAGCATCACTGGAGGCACCGATTGAGCCGGTCTCCGTGTGTGTGTGGGGTGGGACAAAGGAGCTATCTGAGGCAGGTTGAGTGGCACTGGGGGCTCTACAGTGAAAAAGTACAGTAAGAACTAACCGAAACAGCAATAGGCAAGGCATATTGACATGGGAGAGAGACATACAGCAATCACAGGTGTTATTCGAGAGAGCTAAGACAACAGTTGGTAATGGCGACAAAAGTTTGAGCTGAGGCTAAACAGATAAACAGGATGGGGTACCGTATAAAGGAACAGTCCAGCAGGCATCAGCTGTGTAGCTGAGTGATCATAAGGTCCAGTGAACAGCAATAGGTGAGTCCGGGAGCAGTTCAGTTCAGTGGCTGCTACGGCACAGGCGAGCGGGAGGCACGGCTGTTGATTGCATGTGCTAGCGGGCCAGGGCTAGCAGATGGATCTCCGTGGTCGTCGCAACGGGAAGCCTGTTGAAACCACATCAGACGATTACGTCGGCAGACCAGTCGTGATGGATCGGCGGGGCTCCGTGTCAACACTAGGAGGTCCCGTCCGGTTGACAGAGAGGTAGATAGCCGGGAGATGGGCCTGTCTCGAGGCTAGCTCAAGGCTAACTGGGGCTTGCTACTGTACAGCTGTGATTAGCCAACAACAACAACAACAGCCATTCGGTTGCAGCTAGCTAGTTGCGATGATCCGGTGTTAAGGTCCAGTGATTCAGTGATTCCGGCAGAAAATATTATATGCTATGGCTCGATAGCGCGATGTGCAGACTGGCCGATAATTGTCCAGGCTAGAGCTGGCTGGTACGTAGTGCAGACCACGGACAATGGTGAAGACCGCTAACGGTGGCTAATAGCAAGTAGCTAGTTAGCTGGCTAGCTGGCTAGTTTCAGCCAGATGTTCTAGATACGAAGGTATGAAGAAATAATAGAATCCGTTCCACATTGGGTGAGGTGGGTTGCAGGAAAGTATATTTAGTTAAAGGATGGAAAGTGAGAAAAAAACTAAATAACAGGCTATTTACATGAGGACACTACAAAAAACATGACCGCACTGCTACCGCACTGCTACATTAGTAGGCAAACATCCATTCAACATCCATTAATACATTCAAGTCCCTATAGATATCAACTTGGCAAGAGTCTATTGTCCTGCTAATAGCTCATCATGGGTGGGTGGCTTCTTTTGTATACCAATGTATTGAATGAACATATTAATTACAGTCATTTACCATTCTCATTCTCAGTGGAAACGTTGTTTGTAGAGTTTACAAGCTTGGAATAGCAGAACAGCATAACGGTCCGGATGGCCCTTGCTGTGCCTGGTGAGCAGTTCGTCAAGTTCTGTTGTCAGAAGAGGAATGGAATTGTCAGGGTGAACCGACGACCTGACGAACCCGCCACGTTTGTTGCCTCTGCCTGTCGGAGGTGGAGTTCCAGAGCTCACAGGTTTGCCTGGCATGGATTGTGACTCCATCTCGTTCCTCGCCCTCTTCAACGCATTATTCTCCGCCAGACTCTCCGCCAATATATATACACATATTTTTCATGAAGGTCTCCTGATTTAAACCCGATCTAACTTGTTTGGCATCAACTGAAAACATGAATCCGTAACTCTGCCAAGCCTACAAGAACTGGTGAAGGCCATCAAGACGATATAACAATGCAACAAATGCATTGATCATCTCAGCAAGGTTTTACCCGTGGTTGTGGAGCTGGGGGGAAGTGCAACTAAAATGTAGTTGAGATGTACAGTAGTTGAAATAAATATCTGCATTTTGAAAAAGAGTTTTTTATCATTATTTTGTGAACGAAAACATCAAGATGTTGATGAACAAATACTGTATATTCATCTATATGCCTGTTACATGGTGCAGTACAGCTTCTTCTGACAAAGCAGGGAAGAAAAGTGTCTATTTTTGAATGTGCCCGCGAGACAGAGGAAGAGCAATTCTTACACTATTGTTCTAAATTCAATCACTCTCTTCTTCATCCTCGTCATTCAGTTCATTCAAATTCAATTGTAGTAGATTTTGTCACTCCCGTTCAACAACTCCAAATCGCTTTTGCATGTGCTCCAAAGGGATAACTTGAAATAACATGATATATTTTAATTAAATAATCGAAAGGAAAAATGAGATTATATATCATCTTGGTGGATATAAGTATTTTAGGCATATCATGTGAATTAGGCCTCATATAAAATCATTGTCAAAAGTGCAAGAGATACTGTTGCATGACAAACAGGTGCTGTTAGATTACAATATCATTTATCTGCCAGTTTGGAAAAGTGTAAACAATACTAAATAAAGTATAAGTAATACCAGAGTCTGTTCTCATGAAAAAAAAATTGTAAAGCCTTTAATACAGCATAGCAAAGTTTTAAAAATGCCGGATTTGTGAAATTGCTTTATCCGACATTTTGCGGTTGCATGAGGCTTGGTGATCACAGTATCAGTAGGATATTAACTAAACACTCAAATTGGTAACAGATGCAGGAACAGCATAGGGCTGAGTGACTCACTCATTCCTGGTTTTCGTTCAAAATAAGTTATATTATAATGCAGGCTTAAAGACATATTATTTCTGATTGTCTTTAGCATGCAGTCTCTCCTCTCGCTACAGCTAATTTCGTTTGAATTATTATGTGGATTATAATAAATTAATATATTTGTAGGGGTTGATGCATTTTTCATTAGGGCAAATCTGGTCTGTGATATTGAGTTAGAAATGTAAAACTTTAGAGTACTTAAGCATCGAATACATTGCAAGTTTGGCCTTTTTTGGCCATTAGGCTACACTTTACAATAGGACTCAACTCTGACTGACCGCAGCATCTATTGGTAGTCTAAACTGTGGCACAAATTGGGGGATTTTTCACATCTAGCCGAGCTATTAGACTATCCTTTTGTAAATTAATGGAGGTGTGAATGTTTCAGTCAGTCTCTCTCCTATCGCACTAGAGTCCTGCATCAGGAAAGAAAATCTGCTGGCGGGTGGTCCCGGAGTTGAGAGAGAACTTGGGTAAATACAATGGAGCAATTACACTTGACATGTGGACTGACAATTTCCGAAAAAATAGGATACTTGTGCCTCACAGCCCATTACATAAACGAAGAGTGGATGTTATCCACCACGGAGTGGGACAGTGCAGCTCAAAACTGCAGATAATAATAATATGCCATTTAGCAGACGCTTTTATCCAAAGCAACGTACAGTCATGTGTGCATACATTTTTACGTATGGGTGGTCCCGGGGATCGAACCCACTACCCTGGCGTTACAAGCGCCATGCTCTACCAATTGAGCTACAGAGGACCACAGATAACATAAGGCCAGCTATTGTAAAATAATACTTGTGGATCTTGTTGATTTATCTATCATTTCAAGAGGCCTACTGTCCACCTGGTAACAATTAGGCTAAATACATTTTTATTATTTTATTGGGTAACGGATTGGCTCTCGGAACCCATTAAGAGGCGGCTTCTATCTTCAATATAATCATTCATTCAGAAGGTTAAACCCATAGGTCTTCGGCCTGCAGTAAATTACCAGGTTCATTTTTCATTAGGTTATAATAATCCATGCCTTCTGGGAATGTTATGAAGTCCAAAAGTTATGGTGGAGTTAGATATTTGGCTGTCAGAAGTATTACAATGGAAATTAACTTTTCATCTGTCTGTGTACATATTTCAAGACATGGCATACAAGGGTGCAATGAGATTTTTACATTTACATTTACGTCATTTAGCAGACGCTCTTATCCAGAGCGACGTACAAATTGGTGCATTCACCTTATAGCCAGTGGGATAACCACTTCACAATGTTTTTTTGTTTTTTTTGGGGGGGGGGTAAGGGGGGGGGTAGAAGGATTACTTTATCCTATCCCAGGTATTCCTTAAAGAGGTGGGGTTTCAAATGTCTCCGGAAGGTGGTGAGTGACTCCACTGTCCTGGCTTCGTGAGGGAGCTTGTTCCACCATTGGGGTGCCAGAGCGAACAGTTTTGACTGGGCTGAGCGGGAACTGTGCTTCCGCAGAGGTAGGGGAGCCAGCAGACCAGAGGTGGATGAATGCAATGCCCTCGTTTGGGTGTAGGGACTGAAGGTACGGAGGTGCCGTTCCCCTCACAGCTCCGTAGGCAAGCACCATGGTCTTGTAGCAGATGCGAGCTTCAACTGGAAGCCAGTGTAGTGTGCGGAGGAGCGGGGTGACGTGAGAGAACTTGGGAAGGTTGAACACCAGACGGGCTGCGGCATTCTGGATGAGTTGTAGGGGTTTAATGGCACAGGCAGGGAGCCCAGCCAACAGCGAGTTGCAGTAATCCAGACGGGAGATGACAAGTGCCTGGATTAGAACCTGTGCCGCTTCCTGTGTAAGGCAGGGTCGTACTCTCCGAATGTTGTAGAGCATGAACCTACAGGATCGGGTCACCGCCTTGATGTTAGCGGAGAACGACAGGGTGTTGTCCAGGGTCACGCCAAGGCTCTTCGCACTCTGGAAGGAGGACACAACGGAGTTGTCAACCGTGATGGCGAGATCATGGAACGGGCAGTCCTTCCCCGGGAGGAAGAGCAGCTCCGTCTTGCCAAGGTTCAGCTTGAGGTGGTATTCCGTCATCCATACTGATATGTCTGCCAGACATGCAGAGATGCGATTCGCCACCTAGTTATCAGAAGGGGAAAAGGAGAAGATTAGTTGTGTGTCGTCTGCGTAGCAATAATAGGAGAGGCCATGTGAGGATATGACAGAGCCAAGTGACTTGGTGTATAGCGAGAATAGGAGAGGGCCTAGAACTGAGCCCTGGGGGACACCAGTAGTGAGAGCACGTGGTGCGGAGACAGCTTCTCGCCACGCCACTTGGTAGGAGCGACCGGTCAGGTAGGACACAATCCAAGAGTGAGCCGCGCCGGAGATGCCCAGCTCGGAGAGGGTGGAGAGGAGGATCTGATGGTTCAGAGGAGAGAGAGTTAGCTTTAGCAGTGCGGAGAGCCTCCGTGACACAGAGAAGAGCAGTCTCAGTTGAATGACCAGTCTTGAAACCTGACTGGTTTGGATCAAGAAGGTCATTCTGAGAGAGATAGCAAGAGAGTTGGCTAAAGACGGCACGCTCAATAGTTTTGGGAGAGAAAAGAAAGAAGGGATACTGGTCTGTAGTTGTTGACATCAGAGGGATCGATGTTGGTTTTTTGAGAAGGGGTGCAACTCTCGCTCTCTTGAAGACGGAAGGGACATAGCCAGTGGTCAAGGATGAGTTGATCAGCGAGGTGAGGTAAGGGAAAAGGTCACCGGAGATGGTCTGGAGAAGAGAGGAGGGGATAGGGTCAAGCGGGCAGGTTGTTGGGCGGCCGGCCGTCACAAGTCGCAAGATTTTATCTGGAGAGAGAGGGGAGAAAGAAGTCAAAGCATAGGGTAGGGCAGTGTGAGCAGGACCAGCAGTGTCATTTGCCTTAACAAACGAGGATCGGATGTCGTCAACCTTCTTTTCAAAATGGTTGACGAAGTCATCCACAGAGAGGGAGGGGGGGGATTCAGCAGGGAGGAGAAGGTGACAAAGAGCTTCCTAGGGTTAGAGGCAGATGCTTGGAATTTAGAGTGGTAGAAAGTGGCCTTAGCATCTTAGAAACAGATGAAGAAAATGTAGAGAGGAGGGAGTGAAAAGATGCCAGGTCCGCAGGGAGTCTAGTTTTCCTCCATTTCCGCTCGGCTGCCCGGAGCCCTGTTCTGTGAGCTCGCAATGAGTCATCAAGCCACGGAGCTGGAGGGGAGGACCGAGCCGGCCGGGAGGATAGGAGACATAGAGAGTCAAAGGATGTAGAAAGGGAGGAGAGGAGGTTTGAGGAGGCAGAATCAGGAGATTGGAGGGAGAAGGATTGAGCAGAGGGAAGAGATGATAGGATGGAAGAGGAGAGAGTAGCGGGAGAGAGAGAGCGAAGGTTGCGACGGCGCATTACCATCTGAGTAGGGGCAGAGTGAGTAGTGTTGGAGGAGAGCGAGAGAGAAAAGGATACAAAGTAGTGGTCGGAGACATGGAGGGGAGTTGCAGTGAGATTAGTAGAAGAACAGCATCTAGTAAAGATGAGGTCAAGCGTATTGCCTGCCTTGTGAGTAGGGGGGGACGGTGAGAGGGTGAGGTCAAAAGAAGAGAGGAGTGGAAAGAAGGAGGCAGAGAGAAATTAGTCAAAGGTAGACGTAGGGAGGTTGAAGTCCCCCAGAACTGTGAGGGGTGAGCCATCCTCAGGAAAGGAACTTATTAAGGCGTCAAGCTCATTGATGAACTCTCCAAGGGAACCTGGAGGGCGATAAATGACAAGGATATTAAGCTTAAATGGGCTAGTGACTGTGACAGCATGGAATTCAAATGAGGAGAAAGACAGATGGGTTAGGGGAAAAATAGAGAATGTCCACTTGGGAGAGATGAGGATTCCTGTGCCACCACCCCGCTGACCAGATGCTCTCGGGGTATGCGAGAACACACGGTCAGACGAGGAGAGAGCAGTAGGAGTAGCAGTGTTTTCAGTGGTAATCCATGTTTCCGACAGCGCCAAGAAGTCGAGGGACTGGAGGGTAGCATAGGCAATTGGTTGATATCCTATGGGTTGGACGATACTTTTCTCATCAATCATCTTAAAAAAACATATACTTAAAAACTGAAAATCAACCAATGTCAGCCTTTAAAAGCTTTATTATCCAACTGTTGAAAGTGCGTGTGGGCGACGGAGAGAAACAAAATGGTGCAGTTTGAGGCCATGTGGCGGAGAGTGATACGGGCGCTGGAGATGGGGGTGTGAGCAGGTGGGTCTGGGCAGGTGTGATGTAGTTGTCGTTTGTATGTGTATGTTTTGTATTGTCTAAAAATATACAATCTTACAAATAAGGAAAAATGACAAGCTTGTAACACGCATCTGATTATTAATTATGAATAGGATATATTTGATTTATTTCGTTTACATTCTTCATTGTAACCACAATGTCACAAATAATTGAACACACACAGCATGAGAAGATTAACTTGGTCAAAACATTGATTTTTTAAGAAGAATGTTGATACTTATTTATTTTGATCCAAAGCCACGAATGAGTGAGTCTCAGCTTTATGCTGACAAATATAGCTTTATGCTGCGAAATAGCCTACTAAATTGGCCAAGCCTAAACAAATATATTAAATTGCCTAAATAAACTAGCATATTTCATAAATAAATGAAGTAGCTCAAGTCTTGAAAATATGGGCAACCTTTTTCCCCTCCCTATCCTCGCTGGACTCTCTTTCATTCCATTTTTTCTTCACATCAGCAAAGAAGGACTCCGTGTTTCACAAACTCACTTTATATAGAGGGGCTATCACTCTTTCACACTGTGGTAAATAAAGCCAGTTTGATTTTTAGAATGATTATTTTCTGTTTTTAGAGGGAGAAAAACCAAAAGCCCACCGTGCCTATTTCGAAATTCGTCAGTCCACATGTAATTGCGCCATTGTATTTACCCAAGTTCTCTCTCAACTCTGGGACCACCCGCCAGCATTTTTTTTTGCTGCAGGACTCTAGTGAAATCTGTAGCCATGAAGTGCTTTGAAATGCTGGTCATGGCTCACATCAACACCATTATCCCAGAAACCCTAGACCCACTCCAATTTGCATACCGCCGCAACAGATCCACAGATAATGCAATCTCTATTGCACTCCACACTGCCCTTTCCCACCTGGACAAGAGGAACACCTACGTGAGAATGCTATTCATTGACTACAGCTCAGCGTTCAACACCATAGTGCCCTCAAAGCTCATCACTAAGCTAAGGATCCTGGGACTAAACACCTCCCTCTGCAACTGGATCCTGGACTTCCTGACGGGCAGCCCCCAGGTGGTAAGGGTAGGTAACAACACATCCGCCACGCTGATCCTCAACACGGGGGCCCCTCAGGGGTGTGTGCTCAGTCCCCTCCTGTACTCCCTGTTCACCCATGACTGCATGGCCAGGCACGACTCCAACACCATCATTAAGTTTGCCAACGACACAACACTGGTAGGCCTGATCACCGACAACGATGAGACAGCCTATACGGAGGAGGTCAGAGACCTGGCCGTGTGGTGCCAGGATAACAACCTCTCCCTCAACGTGATCAAGACAAAGGAGATGATTGTGGACTACAGGAAAACAAAGAGGACTGAGCACGCCCCCATTCTCATCGACAGGGCTGTAGTGGATCAGGTTGAGCGCTTCAACTTCCTTGGTGTCCACATCACCAACGAACTATCATGGTCCAAACACACCAAGACAGTCGTGAAGAGGGCACGACAAAGCCTATTCCCCCTCAGGAGACTGAAAAGATTTGGCATGGGTCCTCAGATCCTCAAATAGTTCTACAGCTGCACCATCGTGAGCATCCTGACTGGTTGCATCACCGCCTGGTATGGCAACTGCTCGGCCTCCGACCGCAAGGCACTACAGAGGGTAATGCGTACGGCCCAGTACATCACTGGGGCCAAGCTTCCTGCCATCCAGGACCTCTATACTAGGCGGTGTCAGAGGAAGGCCTTCAAAATTGTAAAAGACTCCAGCCACCTTAGTCATAGACTGTTCTCTCTGCTACCGCACGGCAAGCGGTACCGGAGTGCCAAGTCTAAGTCCAAAAGGCTTTTCAACAGCTCCTAACCCCAAGCCATAAGACTGCTAAACAGCTAATCATGGCTACCCAGACTATTTGCACCCCCACCCCATCTTTTTACGCTGCTACTATTCTGTTAATTATTTATGCATAGTCACTTTAACTCTACCCACATGTACATATTACCTCAACTACCTCAACTAGCCGGTGCCCCCGCACATTGACTCTGCACCGGTACCCCCCTGTATATATAGCCTCCCTACTGTTATTTTATTTTACTTCTGCTCTTTTTTTCTCAACACTTTTTTGTTGTTGTTGTTTTATTTTACTTTTTTATTAAGAAGTAAATGCATTGTTGGTTAGGGGCTGTAAGTATGCATTTCACGGTAATGTCTACACCTGTTGTATTCGGCGCATGTGGCAATACAATTTGATTTGATTTGATTTGATAGTGTGATGCAATGACAGAATTACACAATTTACCACAATCTGCCTCCATCTACCACAAATGGTCACGGCATAAGCTCAAAACGTTTAATTGAGGAACCACTGTATGAACTCACATGGTACAGTTCTGTACCTTGAAGGTATAATGGGCAATTTTTGAATGTAAGTTATGAGCTTCACTGTGCTTTGATAAGTGGGGGCAATGTACTGGTGGGCTAATTTGCATATTTGGGGGCGTGGTCAAATATATGTGTATTTGTGCCAAAAGTGTTGTAGCGGTTTAAGTGTTTGATGGTTACGCCAAATGCAAGCTGAGTATTGTCTTTGTCCGTCTGCCTGGCAAGTGTATCTCACTAATGAGCTGCACTGTAACGTGGTTATAGTGCATTTTCCAGTAACTTAATGGCAATTTGTTGCCAGGCATTAGTGTGAGTTTATTATTTCTTAACTGGAAACCATATGTCAGCAAGTCATTGTAAAACTCACAATAACTTACTGCCAAAATGTTGCAAGTAACCTACTGTGCCTGAACTGACTCTTCTGTTGGGAACATTATTTGCTGATTGGCAGCATACTGCAGCAGCGGCAGCCTATCAGAATATTGCAAGCGTGGCTTTCAGCTGGCTCTTTTTGGTCACCCATGATAGGGAATATCACCCCAGTTAACCTTGTGACTTGAAATTTCTGAGTATTATTAATGGCCATTACCACGTGAGTTATTTTTGCACGCGGTACCAGAATTCTATGCTGCTGTTCTAGAACTTGATTGTTGCATTTTGCTGCTATTTGCTGCACCCCTCACTGCATCAAGACTGCAGTATCTGCTTCATATGAGGCTTTGTAAAACATATCCTTTCTTCCTATGGGCAGGCATAAGCTATGGACAACAAACACAATTGCATTTTATCAATGGCAATTTGAATGACGAGATCCTGAGGCCCGTTGTCGTGCCATTCATCTGCCACCATCACCTCATGTTTCAGCATAATAATGCACAGCCCCATGTCACAAGGATCTGTACACAATTCCTGGAAGCTGAAAATGTCCCAGTTCTTCCATGGCCTGCATATTCACAAGACATGTCACCCATTGAGCATGTTTGGGATGCTGTGGATCGACTTGCATGACAACGTGTTCTAGTTCCCGCCAATGTCCAACTTCGCACAGCCATTGAAGAGGAGTGGGACAACATTCCACAGGCCACAATCAACAGCCTGATCAACTCTATGCGAAGGAGCTGTGTCACACTGCATGAGGCAAATGGTGGTCACACCAGATACAGACTGGTTTGCTGATCCACGCCCCTACCTTTTTTGTAAGGTTTCTGTGACCAACAGATGCATATCTGTATTCCCAGTCATTCCCAGGGCCTAATGAATTTATTTCAATTGACTGATTTCCTTATATGAACTGTAACGCAGTAAAATATTTGAAATTGTTGCATGTTGCATTTATATTTTTGTTCAGTATACATATGCCGACCATGGCTATTGCTGGGAAATGCTGGCATCCTAAAAACTTGTGTTAATCTTTTAAAATTCATTTAATTTCTTCTCCCCTGGAAAAACTAGGCTACAGTGGTGGCTACATTTCATCATGGCAACGTATTATCACCACTGGACATGTAGCCTACAGATGCCTGCCTCGTCACCAAGCGAGGACGATATTTCCCAATCATCAAATGAGGTGAGTATTATGGCTTGGATAGGTTTTAGCCTGGTCAAGGCGGAGGAGAGTGAGAACAGGGTGGATCAAGTAACGTAAGCAACAAAGTGAGGTAGTTTGTGCGGGTGATCAGATTGATTGGTGTGTGCGTGTAATCAGCGATATTGTATGCAGAGACCGTGGCATGAGTGAAGCAAGGTTGTAGATATAATGGGTTATCGTGAACTATGGAGCTAGACAGGATTATGTAGGTTTATGCTTTGGCGCCATCTACGGGCTGAATGTTATGTGGGTGGACAAGTTCTCGCTCTCCTTCCAAAACGTGGTTGCATTTGTATAAACTTAAAGTATTACTAACTATACAGTATATTCCTAGGAAAAGTAGATGTAATGTAACAACTCAAATCATGCTCTTTAGTCTACATTAGTCTACAGGTTAGGCTAAAGGAAAATATGATTTTGAAAAATTTGATTGAAATTAATAAAACAATTGCGAGAATGCATTACAAATCAAGGAATAACAAAAGTTCATTACATTTTATTTCAGAAATGGAGCCAAGGAGTCAAACAAAGTATTTCATTTCAGGTAAACAAACATATGTTAAATTTCTCTTTTTTGGTGTCTTTCTTGAAGAAAATTTCTCCAGTCCCCCCTCACCCACTACGTGTCAAACACCTCAAGTCATGCATTTCGATACATTTTACAGTTATACATTTTTTTATATCAGCATAAAGCAACAATTGTTAATTACATACTTTTCCACTTCTGTTTTATTTCAGAAATAGAGCCACTATAGGCCTACTTTCCACTCAGTAGTGCTTGAGGGTGATGCACTCGCCAAAGCAAGGAACTACATGCAAGGCTGTGTTGTTACAAGGCTCCCATTTGTATTTGGTCATCTTCCTTTGTTTCTGTCACCAGGTAGATGTTAGACAGACCTTGCAATGCCTCCTTGTGCTTTTTCCTTGCAGGGTGGTCTGAGGGACATCGCTTGGAAAGTGGCATCCAGTGAGGCGTAGAGGATTGTCAGAGGCAGGCCGGCCCCCAGTAGACAGACTACGAGGACTGTGGTGGTCCTCAAGGAGCTGCCGCATCAGGTTGATCCTGTACTGCTAGTATGAGATCACCTGTCCTGTCACCTGCCGGTGGACAATGTGGCCGTTGAGGAGAGCTATGTCAATTAGGTGGAAAAATAGCTTCTTGTACCATTTGAGGGACTTTCTGGCACGCTCAACAAAACTGTTCTGCATGTCCACTTTGTCAACTACTCCCATCTTCTTGTTGTACTTCAAGACACAGTCTGGCCTCATTTTCCTCTCTCTGGTGACATAGTCCAGTTTTCCAGTGTCCGACATTTTGGAGTGCACAGTGGACAGAACATGGACATCGCATTTGTCATGCCATTTCAGTGCCATTATCTTGCCATTCGTTTGGAACAATACCTTCCCCTTGCTCATTTTCTTTTGAATATTGGCATCACCTTCCTGTTGGATCTCATCCTGCAACAGGCACATGTGTTCTCCCTCAAAAGGTACTGGTAAAGGGCTACTGAACCAGTTGTCCACAAATACGGTGTGCCCCTTTCCGAGGTAAGGCTGCAGCATGGTGATCACCACTGACCCAGATATGCCAAGACCCTCAACATGCCTTATACTGTAGATAGGCCTGTCACATTAGCCTCTGCGGTAGTTAGTTAGCTAGCTAGCTAGCTAGCTAGCTAATGGTTAGATACGGTCTAACGTTAGCTTGGAAAGTTACAAATCACATCGCAAGATAGCAGCTGGCTTATTACATTGATTTGCTTTGGAATGTCTAGTCAGCGTATTATGAAAGCTAGCTAGCTAGATTTAGGTTTAGATAAACAAATGTAGTTCGTTAGCTAGTTACGTTAGCTAGCTTAGTTAGCTATGTTACCTCTGCTCAACTTCTTAGGAAGGTAACTAATGAAATGTTACCCCAGCAGCCTGTGCTTGCTTGTAGTTTGCATATCCAGGGACTGAGCACCACACCATGACTAAACTTTACAGTTCTTTTCGACACAAAAATATAAATAAATAGTTATTCACAAGCTGATGTTCTATGAACAAATTATGTTTTATGAACAAATTATTTCACATGTGAAATGTAACATGAAGTGTTCCAAAAACATGTTTTCACATGGATATAGCCACTAGTAAGCAATGACTCTCCTTGGAGTTATCTATGCCAACACAGCATATGAGGGTATGACATAACTCCAATATACCACCGCTAACTGGAGCAGATGTCAACAGAAGAGAAGGAAAGAGAGACATACAGAATATCTTAATAGAAAATTAATAACATTAATGAAATATTATAACAAAGCATTAACTACCCCAACATTGGGATATGCATAGGCACTTAAGGAACTCAAACTCTTGTGTAAGCCTTATTCAAGCTACAAACATGTCAGTGCTCAACCTTAACATGTGTTGACAATACAACAGAACAGATTAACCGTAATGACACTTACTCTCACGGGTGGCCAAAAATAACGAACTGAAAGCCACGCCACTACTAAGCCACACCTTCAGTCTTCTGATCTGACCCGGTGGATCATAGCTCAATAACCCAGCATCATCAACCCAATTTAAAGGAAACAATGGGTTGTTTGTGACCCAACTTGCTGGGTAAAAATAACGCAATGCGTGTTCTGTTGAATATTTACCCAAATTGGGTTGTTTTTATCAGAGTATTTTTTAGAGTGTACGTTTATTTCCGCTAACCGACCTAGTCATGATTGCGGTAAAGTTTTGCCTACGGCTTAGTATGAAACGTAGCCGTAATGCTGAGGCTGCATTGGCACGCACTACACTCTTAAGCTCTTGATGGTTGCTAGGCAGCACCATCAAGAGCATGACACTTTACCCATCTCTTCGCATAGCCCACCACATGCACTGTTTTCTTAACCACAACTGGATGGATCCATAAGGATGTCTGTGGGAATAAATGTCACTGAATTATGACAATATTTGAAGAAAGTAGGCTGATGCATTTGAAGGATTCAAATTGTTGCTTAGGTTACTGAAACTCCCAAGGTCCTCCAATTGTTATAATAGGCGTACATTTTAAGCAATAGCCTACCGCGTGTGGTCAACTATTTCAGCACCATTTCACGCTGCTTTGAGACAAGAGTGGGGACTCTTTAAATCAATCAATGTTAGATTTTTATTTTTACTGAAAAATATTGCTTAGGCTACAATTAGGCTATGGAAATGTTATCTACAGTGCATTCGGAAAGTATTCAGACCCCTTGACTTTTTCCACAATTTGTTACGTTACAGCCTAAATTAATGGATTTCCTCCTAAGTGAAAACTGTTTTTTAGAAATTTTAGCAAATGTATTAAAAATAAAAAACAGAAATACATTATTTACATAAGTACTCAGACCCTTTGCTATTAGACTCGAAATTGAGCTCAGGTGCATCCTGTTTTCATTAAACATCCTTGAGATGTTTCTACAACTTGATTGGAGTCCACCTGTGGTAAATTCAATTGATTGGACATGATTTGGAAAGGCACACACCTGTCTATATAAGGTCCCACATTTGACAGTGCATGTCAGAGTAAAAACCAAGCCATGAGGTCGAAGGAATTGTCCGTAGAGCGCCGAGACAGGATTTTGTCGAGGCACAGATCTGGGGAAGGGTACCAAAAAATGTCTGCAGCATTGATGGTCCCCAAGAACACAGTGGCCTCCATCATTCTTAAATGGAAGACATTTGAAACCCCCAAGACTTTTCCTAGAGCAGGGGAGAAGGGCCTTGGGCCAAGAACCCGATGGTCACTCTGACAGAGCTCCAGAGTTCCTCTGTGGCGATGGGAGAACCTTCCAGAAGAACAACCATCTCTGCTGCACTCCACCAAACAGCCCATCATGGTAGAGTGGCCAGATGGAAGCCACTCCTCAGTAAAAGGAATATGACAGCCCGCTTGGAGTTTGCCAAAAGGCACCTAAAGGACTCTCAGACCATGAGAAACAAGATTCTCTGGTCTGATGAAACCAAGATTGAACTCTTTGGCTTGAATGCCAAGCGTCACGTCTGGAGGAAACCTGGCACCATCCCTATGGTGGAGCATGGTGGTGGCAGCATCATGCTGTGGGGATGTTTTTCAGCGGCAGGGACTGGGAGACTAGTCAGGATCGAGGGAAAGATGAACGGAGCAAAGTACCTATCCTTGATGAAAACCTGCTCCAGAGCGCTCAGGACCTCAGACTGGGGTGAAGGTTGACCTTCCAACAGGACAACGACCCTAAGCACACAGCCAAGACAACGCAGGAGTGGCTTCGGCACAAGTCTCTGAATGTCCTTGAGTGACCCAGCCAGAGCCCGGACTTGAACCTGATTGAACATCTCTGAAGAGACATCTAAATAGCTGTGCAGCAATGCTCCCAATCCAACCTGACAGAGCATGAGAGGATATGCAGAGAAGAATGGGAGAAACTCCCCAAATACAGGTGTGCCAAGGTTGTAGCGTCATACCCAAGAAGACTTGAGGCTGTAATCACTGGCAAAGGTGCTTCAACAAAGTACTGAGTAAAGGGTCTGAATACTTATATGATATTTCAGTTTTTATTTGAGTTCTAAACACCTGTTTTGCTTTGTCATTATGGGGTATTGTGTGTAGATTGATGAACAAATTAATCAATTTTAGAATAAGGCTGTAACGTAACAAAATGTGGAAAATGTCAAGGGGTCTGAATACTTTCCGAATGCACTGTAAGTTGAGGTGAGTACTGCACATGATCATCTTGTCTAGTTGGGTTATTTATTATCACTGATCAGAACATTTTGCCAGCATGTTATGTAGTTTAACAAGTGGATTATTTTGCTCTTCCCTCATAGTCGTTTAGTAGCCTAGGCTTACTCCCGATCAAAATCCTGTGACTTGTCTTAATCAATCAAGACATTTTCTTTCACTGAATCTAGGTCTGTGATTTTGATTAATTATCTGGTTGGCCAAATAAGTGGAGGTGGTATACCTTATCTATTCGTTTGCTCATCTATCTCTGATCAGAAACATTTAGCATGCAATAATGTAGCCTAAATCAAGTGTAGTTCCTATTATATTGCTCAATGATATATAGGCAACTGAAAAACCCTGCGGAGGTTGTGAAATATGAACATGAGACTCACATGCTTTAAAAAATATAGATTGCTATTATTTTCTATCGGTATCATGGTGAAGATACTCTCAATGTAAGACCCTACGCTTGCTCCCTAACAAAGCGGAGTGAGGGTAGGAAAAATACTAAATGTGGATTTTAAAAAGCATGGGCTTTCCTTGTGCTCTGTTTAAAAATATAACTTTTTTTATATGACAGCGATTCCACATGTTACCGTGACGCAAGTTGTGTGGGTAAAATATTATTATTTGTGTTTTATTCTGTTATTTCATTAAATTCTTAGCCTACTATAAAATATGTGTGTTGACTGTGATCAGGGTAGCCTAAGTGTGTCTTGTCTGTTTAATGAACAAAATAACTATTGATTTCATGTGCATGGCGCAGCCATGTAGCCTATAGTCTGCACAGACAGTAACATAATTAAACTCAAAATATGTCATTCTGTTCTTTTGAAAATAAATGTTATTAGTCTTATAATGTTTCTTAGGACCTGCCTAAAACAAATGAATAATGGTGTAAATTCAATGGATTTATTAAAATAGACGTCCACCCGCATATACCCACGTCTACTCCCACTCCTAAACTTGCCAGCATGTGCACGGGAGATATAAAATACTTATCCCAGCAAGAATGTGGTAAAAATGGGACTGTATAAATTGGGTTCTAAAAAACATTTTTACAGGCAACATACCATAAAGTCTGTCTGTAAAGGGTAAAAGAGAGAGAGAGAGAGAGAGAGAGAGAGAGAGATGGTGTTACTCATCACCATGGAATAGTGACATGGCCAATCACATTGACACACACACACAAACACACACATACACATATCCCAGTGCTGTGCTGTCCTGTCACTTTGCATTTACTTTAGCACAATGAGAGAGAGAGAGAGAGAAAGAGAGAGAGAGAGAGAGAGAGAGAGAGAGACTAAGACTAAGACTAGGAAGAAGAGAGAATGAGAACTGAGGCCAGTGAAGTGAGAGCGGAGAGTTTGATGATGATTTCCATTCTCTCCCTGTTCCATTCATCTGCATTTTCACTTCTAGCAGCATCACACGTACAGCTCTGCTGCTTATTGTCTGGAGTGGTGCAGTCAACACTGCACAAGTTAAATGAAAAGCAGAGACAGTGAGAGAGAGAAAGAAAGAGAGACCATTTGAGTGTGGGGGTGTGTGTGCATTTGTGTTGGTGCATGTGTTTTTGTCTTTGAATACTGGTAGACATGCCTAGTACACAATGCATTATCCACTGGGGATAGTGTTGAGTCCACAGAGCAACTCAGCTAGTTCGCCGATCTGCCTTGTTGTTTTTAATTACTTCCCTCCCTTAACCACTGCTGGCTGTCTCCTATAGAAGAGGAGTGTTAACACTGTCAACGAATCAGGAGGAGAGGAAGGTAGGAGAGGAGAGGTTTGGAGAGGAGAGGACCATGTCCCTGATACTGAGCCAATTAGACACTAAACACTTCCTTCTCAACCAATTTATAGTCTGCAGTAAATAAGGTGGCGTGAGAGAACATTAGCATATTTCACTCAGCAACACTGCACTACACTGGAAGTGTGTGTTCTGAGAACACACACTTCCAGTGTAGTGCAGTGTTGCTGAGTGAAATATGCTAATGTTCTCTCACGCCACCTTATTTACTGCAGACTATAAATTGGTTGAGAAGGAAGTGTTTAGTGTCTAATTGGCTCAGTATCAGGGACATGGTCCTCTCCTCTCCAAACCTCTCCTCTCCTACCTTCCTCTCCTCCTGATTCGTTGACACTGTTCTCTACATGACTTAGTGATCATTTCCTGGTGTGTCATCATGCCATGCCATAGATACACATGACGTGGCAGGGCTTAACCTGACCACGCCCCCAAGTAGAGTACAGCCGTAAGGTACTCCTGTTACTCCCATGTAAAATTGCCTACTTTACGGATAAACCGACAACGGCTGTATGCTTTTTTGTATCATTCTATAAACATTTTGGACATGCTTGGTTGGTCAAATATAACACCCTTCCATGTCATCTTAATCAACAAACTACAATCAATAAACTGAAGAGTAGAATTAAAATAATTATAAAGAGATAACTAATGTAAACTGTATCATGTCCGTGTACCTTGTCTATGTATAAGCTGGAAGTAGAAGCCTAAATATTGTTGTCCATTAGTTTACTCCAATTAGGGGAAGGGAGGAGAGATAGGGTTAGGGGAAAATAATAAAGTAAAATATATATTTACAAAAATTATAAGAAAAAATATATATGGGGGATTGGAAATGATGCAAACAATTACATTAATATAACCCACAATCTATCTGCAACATTAAAGCTGATCTACTCCCTAAATATACAGTTGAAGTCGGAAGTTTACATACACTTAGGTTGGAGTCATTAAAACTAGTTTTTCAACCACTCCACAAATTTCTTGTTAACAAACTATACTTTTGGCAAGTCAGTTAGGACATCTACTTTGTGCATGACATAAGTAATTTTTCCAACAATTGTTTACAGACAGATTATTTCACTTATAATTCACTGTATCACAATTCCAGTGGGTCAGAAGCTTGACTGTGCCTTTAAAAAGCTTGGAAAATTCCAGAAAATGATGTCATGGCTTTAGAATCTTCTGATAGGCTAATTTACATCATTTGAGTCAGTTGGAGAGGAACCTGTGGATGTATTTCAAGGCCTACCTTCAAACTCAGTGCCTCTTTGCTTGACATCATGGGAAAATCAAAATAAATCAGTCAAGACCTCAGAAAAAATGTGTAGACCTCCACCAGTCTGGTTCATCCTTGGGAGCAATTTCCAATCGCCTGAAGGCACCACGTTCATCTGTACAAACAATAGTGCGCAAGTATAAACACCATGGGACCACACAGCCGTCATACCACTCAGGAAGGAGACGCGTTCTGTCTCCTAGAGATTAATGTACTTTGGTGCGAAAAGTGCAAATCAATCCCAGAACAACAGCAAAGGACCATGTGAAGATGCTAAAGGAAACAGGTACAAACATATCTATATCCACAGTAAAACGAGTCCTATATCGACATAACCTGAAAGGCCCGTCAGCAAGGAAGAAGCCACTGCTCCAAAACCGTGATAAAAAAGTCAGACTACGGTTTGCAACTGCATATGGGGACAAAGATCATACTTTTTGGAGAAATGTCCTCTGGTCTGATGAAACAAAAATATAACTGTTTGGCCATAATGACCATCGTTATGTTTGGAGGAAAAAGGGGGTGGCTTGCAAGCCGAAGAACACCATCCCAACCATGAAGCACGGGGGTGGCAGCATCATGTGGGGGTGCTTTACTACAGAAGGGACTGGTGCACTTCACAAAATAGATGGCATCATGAGGAAGGAAACTTATGTGGATATATTCAAGCAACATCTCAAGACATCAGTCAGGGAGTTAAATTTGGTCGCAAATGGGTCTTCCAAATGGACATTGACCCCAAGCATACTTCCAAAGTTGTGGCAAAATGGCTTAAGGACAACAAAGTCAAGGTATTGGAGTGGCCATCACAAAGCCCTGACCTCAATCCTATAGAAAATGTGTGGGAAGAACTGAAAAAGTGTGTGCGAGCAAGGAGGCCTACAAACCTGACTCAGTTACACCAGCTCTGTCAGGAGGAATGGGCCAAAATTCACACTACTTATTGTGGAAGGCTACCCGAAACGTTGGACCCAAGTTTAACAATTTAAAGGCAATGCTACCAAATACTAATTGAGTGTACAGTGAGGGAAAAAAGTATTTGATCCCCTGCTGATTTTGTACGTTTGCCCACTGACAAAGAAATTATCAGTCTATAATTTTAATGGTAGGTTTATTTGAACAGTGAGAGACAGAATAACATTTAAAAAATCCAGAAAAACTGACTGTCAATCTCCCTCGGCCTGGGGCTCCATGCAAGATCTCACCTCGTGGAGTTGAATATCAAGGCAGCTGGGACCATAGTCACCAAGAAAACAATTGGTTACACACTACGCCGTGAAGGACTGATATCCTGCAGCGCCTGCAAGGTCCCCCTGCTCTAGAAAGCACATATACATGCCCGTCTGAAGTCGAGCTCTTTGGCATCAACTCAACTCACCGTGTTTGGAGGAGGAGGAATGCTGCATATGACCCCAAGAACACCATCCCCACCGTCAAATATGGAGGTGGAAACATTATGCTTTGGGGCTGTTTTTCTGCTAAGGGGACAGGACAACTTCACCGCATCAAAGGGACAATGGACGGGACCATGTACCGTCAAATCTTGGGTGAGAACCTCCTTCCCTCAGCCAGGGCATTGAAAATAGGTTGTGGATGGGTATTCCAGCATGAAAATGACCCAAAACACATGGCCAAGGCAACAAAGGAGTGGCTCAAGAAGAAGCACATTAAGGTCCTGGAGTGGCCTAGCCAGTCTCCAGACCTTAATCCCATAGAAAATCTGTGGAGGGAGCTGAAGGTTCGAGTTGCCAAATGTCAGCCTCGAAACCTTAATGACTTGGAGAAGATCTGCAAAGAGGAGTGGGACAAAATCTCTCCTGAGATGTGTGCAAACCTGGTGGCCAACTACAAGAAACGTCTGACCTCTGTGATTGCCAACAAGGGTTTTGCCACCAAGTACTAAGTCATGTTTTGCAGAGGGGTCAAATACTTATTTCCCTCATTAAAATGCATATCAGCGTTTTTCTGGATTTTTTTGTTGTTATTCTGTCTCTCACTGTTCAAATAAACCACCATTATAATTATAGACTGATAATTTCTTTGTCAGTGGGCAAACGTACAAAATCAACAGGGGATCAAATACTTTTTTCCCTCACTGTAGGTGTCAGGTAAAGTGGAGGTGATCTGATCCTTAACTAGCCTCTCAAAGCACTTCATGATAACAGAAGTGAGTGCCATGGGGCAATAGTACTTTAGTTCAGTTACCTTCACTTTCTTGGGTACAGGAACAATGGTGGACATCTTGAAACAAGTGGGGACAGCAGACTGGGATAGAGAGAGATTTAATACGTAAGCACTCCAGCCAGCTGCGCATGCTCTGAGGACACGGATAGGGACGCCATCTGGGCTGGTAGCCTTGCGAGGGTTAACATGCTTAAATATCTTACTCACGTCGTCAATGGAGAGCAAAATCTCACGGTCCTTGGCCCGCGTCGGCGGCACTGTATTTTCCTCAAAGCGGGCGAAGAAGGTGTTTAGCTTGTCCGGTAGCAAGACGTTGGTGTCCGTGACGTGGCTGGTTTTCCCTTTATAATCCGTGATTGTCTGGAGTCCCTGCCACATATGTCTTATGTCTGAGCCGTTGAATTGCGACTCCACTTTGTCTCTGTACTGAAGTTTTGATTGTTTGATTGCCTTACGGAGGGCATAACTGGACTTGTTGTACTCAACCATATTCACAGTCACCTTGCCGTGGTTAAATGCGATGGTTCGCGCTTTCAGTTTTGCGCGAATGCTGCTATCTATCCACAGTTTTTGGTTTGGATAGGTTTTAATCGTGGGAACAACATCCCCTATACACTTCCTGATGAACTCAGTCACTGTGTCAGTGTATACGTCAATGTTATTCTCAGAGGCAACCTGGAACATATCCCAGTCCGCATGATCAAAACAATTTTGAAACATGGATTCCAAATGGTCAGACCAGTGTTGAACAGTCCTTACCACAGATACTTCCTGTTTGAGTTTACACTTCCTGTTTGAGTTTCTGCCTATAGGAGGCGCAGAATGGAGGCATGCTCTGATTTGCTGAAGGAAGGACGCGGGTGGGTCTTGTAGCCGCCCCAGAAGGGAAAGTAGCAATGGTCAAGAGTTTTTAATGTGCAAGTAGCACCGGCAATGTGTTGGTAAAACTTCGGTAGCGTTTTCCTCAGATTTGCTTTATTGAAGTCCCCAGCTACAATAAATGCGGCCTCAGGATATGCGGTTTTCAGTTTCCACAAAGTCCAGTGTAGTTCCTTGTGAGTCGTCGTGGTATCGGCTTGAGGGGGAATATACACGGCTGTGACGATGACCGAAGTTAATTCTCTTGGGAGGTAATGCGGTCTGCATTTGATTGTGAGGTATTCTAGGTTGGGTGAACAAAATGACTTGAGTTCCTGTACGTTACCACTATCACACAATGAGTAGTTAATCATGAAACATACACCTCCTCCTTTATTTTTCCCAGAGAGTTCTTTATTCCTGTCTGTGTGGTGCACTGAGAACCCAGCTGGCTGTATGGACGGGGACAGTATATCTGGAGAGAGCCATGATTCTGTGAAAGAGTATGTTACAGTCCCTGATGTCTCTCTGGAAGGAGATCCTAGCCCTGAACTTGTCTGCTTTATTGAGGGACTGAACATTAGCGAGTAATATATGGATGGATGGTTTGCACGGCTCCTGAGTCGGACTAAAAGTCCACTCTGAATACTTCTTCTCTGCCGGCGGCGTGGAGGTGGAATCGCCTTGAGGGTTAAGAACAAAGGATCCAATTCAGGAAAGTCGTATTTCTGGTCGAAATGCTGGTGAGTTACCACTGTTCTGATATTCAAAAGTTATTTCCGGCTGCCAGGAACCTGGCGACCATGTCTATCGGCACCATCTTGCTGTTAATGCCCTACTCGGGGGCGTGGTCACGTTAAACCATGCCTCGCTGTGTGTATCTATGTCATTGTCACCACCTTTATGACCATTTTCTTAAAGAAGGAGGAACACAGAGGAAGTAGGGACTGGCCTTTGAAATAATTTTACTATTCGAATAATATCAGGAATTTTTTTCAGATATCCAGATAGTCCAAAAATGTTTTGGTAACACTTTAGTTTAAGGGATCCTTGTTACACTGTAATTACAGGTGTAATTACACTGTAACAAGTATTATAGTTAATAGTAATAACTCATAGTTATACTGTAATAACAACATGTAACTGGTGGTAATTGCAGTCTATAATTACAGATGTGTAACAACAAATGTGACCGACCGCCTCAATTCGGTCTTATGTAGCAACATTTTAAATGGTGTTTTTAACATTGGATAAAAGTAGAGACTGAGAGCTAGAAAATGGTATATCATACACTGCAGTTGAGGAACAATGGGAAAGTGATTCTGCTTTGAAGGTTGATCAATTTGTAACCCCACTTTTGAGAAAATAGCCCTTGAATGTTTTGGTACACCTACTGGAGAGCTCTTCTTTGTCTACACCCATTCAGCATCGTTCACACCCTTGTAAGCCTTAGCCCCACCCATCTCTTTGAAGATTCACATGTGAGGCCATGTGCTAAACAACCAAAGATTTCAAGACTAAAAGTGGTAAAAGTAGTAGCCTGCAATAAGGAAAAACTCCAGGTAAAAATTAACTTTATCTAGACCTTGGCCTATATCCTAATCTGACTTTGGTGCAGGTCATGTTGTTCTTCACATTACCATCTCTGGTAAACACACACTATATCAAATAAAATCTGTATAAGTGTATTTGTCACATGCAAAGGATACAAAGGTGTAAACAGTACAGTGAAATGGTTACTTGCATAGTAGAAAGTGTCCAAATACAAATATTTTATAAATATTTTATAATTATTAGTTGACGCTTGTCTAAATTGATGAATCATGTGAAAGAAATGCTATAATCACCCCCCAGCCACATCTAGCTAAGTGGATGGGTCACTATTTTCTAGACATGTACACATGTTCTTGAAATACAATAGATGGTCGTAATCATACCTGGCTAACTTGATGGGTCATATAATCATCCAGCGAAGTGGAGTCTTTTGTTTAGACGTGTAGCTAGCTAGCTAAACAATGAACCGGCATAATCCCAACTCTACTACTACCAATACAAACATTGTCATAGCTGTAGTATGAATCTGCAGGTAGCTAAAGCTAACCAACTAGGTTCAATGTTAGCTAGCTAACATTAGGCAGTAACTAACGTTTGTAGTTCTCGATGGCTAACGTTATATCTTTCAAAAACGCTGCAGTGGAAAGGACTATCAACACATACTGAGCAGCTCACGTTATAGACAGAAGCATGCTACATGGCAGACCAATCCAAACTCATCTCCCGGCATGTCCAGCCCATCCAATCATGGCTAGTGGGAAGGTTCCTGTCTTTTTCCGTGGCTAAACCGACTAGGCTCGTAATTTAACAATTTTATTTGTATTTACAGATGGAATACAAGTTTGTTATTAAGGCACATGAAAGTTCACATGT
Organism: Coregonus lavaretus; assembly: GCF_964263955.1. Taxonomy (NCBI): domain Eukaryota; kingdom Metazoa; phylum Chordata; class Actinopteri; order Salmoniformes; family Salmonidae; genus Coregonus; species Coregonus lavaretus. Next base: position 37,310,976 of record NC_140008.1, on the reverse strand, counting down.
TCCAGAAGGCATTTCTGCCGAAAAAGACGTTCAAATGCCTTTCCTGTGAGGTAGTAACGTGCGACATACACCTAGCTTCCTGAAACTGGTCACAAATGCTTGTTACCATGCTTGCTACAAATCGGCAAGTTTCCACTAAATTCACCAATTTAGCATTTTGTTCTTCTCAGCTGCATCCAATTCATTAGCAACTGTCACAAGGTTGTACTCTCTCCTGGACAGAATCTCTGGGTGTCCAAGATTAGAAAGGTTGCAGGTTCAATAGGCTCTAATTACCTACTGTGAATGTGCACACTTCAACATCTCCACTCAATGTTGTTTCTAGCAGTTGCCCCCTAAAAGTGTATCATCTGGGTTAACTTGGTTGAGTTTACAAAAACAGATCAGACATACAGTGCCTTCGGAAAGTATTCAGACCACTTTACTTTTAACACATTTTGTTATGCTACAGCCTTATTCTAAAATTGATTAAATATAATCTACACACAATACCCCATAATGACAAAATGAAAACAGGTTTTTAGAAATGTTTGCAAATGTATAAAAAAAAAAAAACTGAAATACCTTATTTACATTAATATTAGGACCCTTTGCTATGAGACTCGAAAATTGAGCTCCGGTGCATCCTGTTTCCATTTATCATCCTTGAGATGTTTCTACAACTTCATTGGAGTCCACCTGTAGTACATTCAATTGATTGGACATGATTTGGAAAGGCACACACCTGTCTATATAAGGGCCAACAGTTGACAGTGCATGTCAGAGCAAAAACCAAACCTTGAGGTTGAAGGAATTGTCCATAGAGCTCCGAGACAGGATTGTGTCGAGGCACAGATCTAGGGAAGGGTACCAAAACATTTCTGCAGCATTGAAGGTCCCCAAGAACACAGTGGCCTCCATCATTCTTAAATGGAAGAAGTTTGGAACCACCAATACTCTTCCTAGAGCTGGCCGCCCGGCCAAACTGAGCAATCGGGGGAGAAGGGCCTTGGACAGGGAGGTGACCAAGAACCCGACGGTCACTCTGACAGAGCTCCAGACTTCCTCTGTGGAGATGGGAGAACCTTCCAGAAGGACAACCATCTCTGCAGCACTCCACAAATCAGGCCTTTATGGTAGATTGGCCAGACAGAAGACACTCCTCAGCAAAAGGCACATGACAGCCCGCTTGGAGTTTGCCAAAAGGCACCAAAAGGACTCTCAGATCATGAAAAACAAGATTCTCTGGTCTGATGAAACCAAAATTGAACTCTTTGGCCTGAATGCCAAGCGTCCCGTCTGTAGGAAACCTGGCACCATCCCTACGGTGAAGCATGGTGGTGGCAGCATCATGCTGTGGGGATGTTTTTCAGCGGCAGGAACTGGGAGACTAGTCCTTGATGAAAACATGCTCCAGACCGCTCACGACCTCAGACTGGGACCTAGGTTCATCTTCCAACAGGACAATGACGCTAAGCACAAAGCCAAGACAACGCAGGAGTAGCTTCGGAACATGTCTCTGAATGTCCTTGAGTGGCCCAGCCAGAGCCCGGACTTGAACCCGATCAAACATCTCTGGAGAGACCTGAAAATAGCTGTGCAGCGACGCTTCCCATCCAACCTGACAGAGCTTGAGAGGATCTGCAGAGAAGAATGGGAGAAACTCCCCAAATACAGGTGTGCCAAGCTTGAAGCGTCATACCCAAGAAGACTCGAGGCTGTAATCGCTGCCAAAGGTGCTTCAACAAAGTACTGTGTAAAGTGTCTGAATACTTTATGTAAATGTGATATTTCAGTTTTAAATACATTTTTAATAAATTTGCAAAATTTTCAAGAAATCTGTTTTTGCTTTGTTATTATGGGGTATGGTGTGTAGGTTGATGAGGGGGGAAAAACGATGTAATACATTTTAGAATAAGGCTGTAACGTAACAAAATGTGGAAAAAGTGAAGGGGTCTGAATACTTTCTGAATGCACTGTTAACATGGTATTGTAACATATAATAATAATAATAATAATAATAATATGCCATTTAGCAGACGCTTTTATCCAAAGCGACTTACAGTCATGCGTGCATACATTTTTGTGTATGGGTGGTCCCGGGGATCGAACCCACTACCTTAGCGTTTCAAGCGCCGTGCTCTACCAGCTGAGCTACAGAGGACCACATATATAATTTAGTATGCTTACTGACTTACTTGTGAATTGTGTATTTCATATTTCTTATTCTTATTTCTCGTGTGTTTTTTTCTAGTAGTACATTGTTTTTTAGTTTTTAGTTTTATTTAAATTTTTATTTTTAGGGGGTAGATCAGCTTTAATATTGCAGATAGATTGTAACTTCCATCAATGTAATTGTCTGCATCACTTCCAATCCCCCATATGTTGTTTTTTCTCGCATATATATATATATATATATATATATATATATATATATATATATATATATATATATATATATATATATATATATATATATATATATATATATATATATATATATATATATATATATATATATATATATATATATATATATATATATATATATATACACATACATACACATACATACATATAAGTGTGGTCCTCTGTAGCTCAGCTGGTAGAGCACGGCGCTTGTAACGCCAAGGTAGTGGGTTCGATCCCCGGGACCACCCATACACAAAAAAAATGAATGCACGCATGACTGTAAGTCGCTTTGGATAAAAGCGTCTGCTAAATGGCATATTATATATTATTATTACATATGATTATATTATATATTATTATATTATATTATTATATTATATTATATAAGCATATACATACATATATATATATATACATACATATCCTTTAAAATATATATATATTTCCCTTTATTACTTTCCAACCCCACTATCCCTTCCCTAATTGGAGTAAACTAGTGAACAACAATGCTTAGGCCTCTACTTCATGCTTATACATACTATATACATTTTATGGACACAGTCAATAATTATATTTTGTTTGTTTTTACTCCTGAACTTCCTCCGATCATTTTCATGATGTCCATCTGGTATGCTTCTATATGCCATATCTTTCTAACTGTGCTCTTTCACAAAAGCTCACAATATATAACCTATATACTTATTATGGACACAGCATGTCTTACACTAGTTATCTTGTTGTTATTAGTTGTTGTTATTAGTCAAATCCTTCAGCTCCATTCACATCTCTTAACACCATCCATATTGGATTTCTATTTGCCATATCTTTTTCAACTGTACTGTGAGTTTTTACAAAAGTTCTGAACCTTTCTATTCTCATTGTTTCTACAGTTTGTGAAATAAACATTTTTGCTATAAGTATTATTATATTATTGATCGATAGACTATGACTTTTCAGATCACCCAGTAGTGCTAGCTCCATGCAAATATTGCAATCCTTCAGCCATTCCTGGACCTGTGTCCAGAAACAAGCTACAAATGGACAGTACCAAAACAAATGATCTAATGATTCTGTCTCTACACAGTCAAATCTGCATTTCTGGGAGGATTGTATCCCCCATACAAATAACATTCTATTGGTAGCAAGAATTATATAATAATTTAAATTGAAAAATTCTAAGTTTTGAATCCGGCGTCGTTTTGCATATCAGTTCATAGACACTATGCCATGGAATCGGTACGTCAAAAATCTCTTCCCAACTATTTTGCAATCTATATGGGATGGCTGTCAATCTTTTGGTCCTTAAATGAAACTGGTAAACTTTTTTATTTACCACAATTTTCTTTAACCAATTATGTTCTTTAATGCAAGGCCAACAGACAAGTTCCTTACTTTTTCCTCCTTCCACTTTCCTCTTCCATTTATGCGGTAATGCTGCAATTATTTGGTTGTAATTTTGGGTAGAGCAGACATTTCCATATGTTTTTGTTAGCTGCATGTGCGACATAACTCCACCATTCCTACCGATAATATCATTTATGAAGATTATACCTTTTTTTTTTACATTTTCTAAAAAAAGAACGGTTTTTTATCAATTAGTATATTTGAGTTTAACCACAATATTTGTTCTGTCATTTCTGGAGGATTAAATTGAAATTGCAATCAACTTTCTATGGCTTGTTTTAGAAATAGTGATATTTCAAATACCTGAAAGTGAGGGGTTGTAATCTGAATAAAGGGAAAAAGTCCCTTCTTGAACATTGGGTGAGACAATCTTACTAGTTTGCTAGAGAACCTGTTCGGATTTAAGTATAATTTTTGTATGACTGAGGCTTTTAGTGATAGGTCTAATGCTTTTTATATTTAATCATTTCTGTCCTCCGAATTCATATTCATTTTATAAATAGGCCCGTTTCATTTTGTCTGTCTTGCCGTTCCAAATAAAATGGAATAAAATTTTCTCATATCATTTAAAAAACTGTTCGCTAGGCGTAGGTAAACTGGGATAATACTAAAGAGTTAATCAGGGTGATTTTTCCACAAATTGACAGTTATTTACCTTTCCATGGTAGCAAGATCTTATCTATTTTTGCTAACTTTCTATTAACATTTATTGGAGTGAGATCATTTATTTCATTTGGGATATGTATTCAGAGTATATCCACATCACCATCAGACCATTTTATTGGTAAACTACAAGGTAATGTAAAAATTGTATTTTTTAGTGATCCAATACGAATATAGTACATTTATCATAATTTGGTTGTAATCCAGAGAGGTTTGAAAAGGTATCTAGATCCTCTATGAGGCTGTGGAGAGATTCAAGTTGTGGATTTAAAATAAAACATGAATCATCAGCGTACAATGACACCTTTGTTTTTAAGCCCTGGATTTCTAATCCCTTGATATTATTGTTGGATCTGATTTTAATAGCTAACATCTCGATGGCAATAATAAATAGATATGCCGATAGTGGACAACCTTGTTTCACTCCTTTTGACAGTTTAAAACGTTCTGAGAAATAGCCATTATTTACTGTCTTACATCTAGGGTTACTATACATGATTTTAACCCAATTTATAAGAGATTGTCCAAAGTTGAAATGCTCCAGGCATTTATATATAAACCCCAGTCGTACTTTATCAAATGCCTTTTCGAAGTCTGCTATGAATAGTAGGCCTGGTTTCCCAGATTTTTCATAGTGTTCTATTGTTTCCAGTACTTGCCTTATATTATCTCCAATGTATCGCCCATGTAAAAAACTGATTAGAATGAATAATGTCCGACAATACCTTTTTAATTCTATGCGCTACACATTTTGCTAGAATTTTTGCATCACAACACTGAAGTGTAAGGGGCCGCCAATATTTTAAATGGACTGGATCTTTATATTTTCCACCTGTATCCTGTTTCAGTAATAATGAAATCAGACCTTCTTGAGTGTCGGATAATCTACCATTTACATAGGAGTGGTTAAAACATGCTAATAATGGTCCTCTGAGTATATCAAAAAAGGTTTGGTATACCTCGACTGGTATGCCATCCAACCCAGGAGTTTTCCCGGACTTAAAGTCTTTAATTGCATCCAGAAGTTCCTCTTCTGTAATTTCACCTTCACATGAGTCTTTCTGTATGGCAGTTAAAAAAATCTCTACAATTTGCTTCAATTATAGGAGATGGAGGCGACTGAAACGAAAACATATGCTTAAAGTACTTTGTTTCCTCCTTCAAAATATAATTTGGTGAATCATGGGTGACTCCGTCATTTGTAACCAGTTTCAATAAATTATTTTTGGTAGCATTCCTATGTTGAAGATTAAAAAAGAATTTGGTGCATTTTTCCCCATATTCCATCCAGTTTGCTTTATTTTTATAATATATTACACTTGATCTTTCTTGAATAAGTTTCTCCATTTCTTTTTGTCTTTCCTCTAATTTATTCTGAGCCTCTATGTTACAGTTTTTATTGCTATCTATCTGTTCTGTTATACCTTCTATTTCCTTTGTTAGTGTGGACTCTTTTGACCTAAATTGCTTTTGTTTTCGAGATGAGTACTGAATTGCATGGCCTCTAAAGGCACATTTAAAGATGTTCCATACAATAAGGGGATTTGCTGTACCTATGTTATGTCAGAAAAAATCTGTTATAAATTCCTCTGTCCTAGTTAAAAACAAGTTATCATCCAATAGGCTTTGATAAAATGTCCAATATCCTCGCCCACGTGGAAATTCAGTAAGAGTAATGTGTATGCCAATTATATGATGTTCCGACCGCATTCTGTCCCCTATCAACACTTTTTAAACTTTTGGTGCCAACGGGAATGACATAAGAAAGAAGTCAAGACGACTAGCTTGATTGAGTCTCCACCATGTATATCTCACTAGATCAGGATATTTAAGCCTCCATATATCTACTAGTTCTAATGTATCCATGACATTCACGATTTCCTGAAGAGCATGAGGGTGATTGTTTGTAGTGTGATTTCCTTTACGGTCCATTGAGCTAATTAAAACGGTATTATAATCTCCCACCATAATAATAGAGTCTTGAATAGTAGTACATTGTTATTTATTATTGCATTGTTGGGTTTTGAGTTAGCAAGAAAGGCATTTCACTGTACTTGTGCATGTAACATTGAAACTTAAAATGACCGTATAAATTACAGTTTTCCATTACATGTAGCGTTAATTACGAGAGGCACATATCTAATAGATTAGGTCCAGTATGAGGTAAGCTGTTCTGAGGCAGCAGTGTGTGAGGATTGTCTCTCGGTCTTGACCTTAACTATGGTCAGAGAGAACTGCAATGACTCATAGCTTGGCACAGCCAGCACTAACAAGACAGGACACACAGAGAGGAGAGCTGAGAGGAGCAGTGAGGATACAGCGCACACACGCACACATATACTGTACACATACACACGCACTGAGGGAGTGAGAGGGGGGGGGGGGGCGAGAGAGAGGGAGAGAAACTGTGAGGTAGAGAGAGAGAGGGAGGGAGAGCGAGAGAGGGAGAGGGACCACAGATGAATAGCTCAGTGGAGGCAGAGGGTTTGGCATGGTCCTTCTCTGCGAGCTCCTGGAAGCAAATAGACCTCATGCATGAGTCTGTCTGTCAGGTATGGAGCCACACACACACAGACACACACACACTCACCTCATTAGCCACACACACTGCATACACATACTCGGCCCATCACAACCCCCTCTTCCGTCATGCTACAGGTGTGCCTGTCACTTCAGAGAAGCCACACTGAGTCAGAGAGCAGAGCCTGAACAGAGACTAGGGGACATAAACAGCACAGAAATAAGCAAAAAATAATCAATGCATGTGTGTGGGAGTGTATGTGTGCATCTGAGAGAGAGATAGAGAGAGATCTTGTTTTGTTTAGTGTCTCATTAAGTAGACTTAATGAGACACTAAACAACTGAGCGGACATGTTTTTTTTAACTGAGCGGACATGTTTTTAGTGCTTTCCTGCCAATTTCGGATAAACTTCTTTTAAATTATTTGAATCTATTATGTTAAATCCTCGTAACACGAACAGCAATTTTCTTGGACAATTTCAGGCATATCTACATCCATTATGAATCGACTTAAACATAATCCTCCTAAAACAAGAAGAACATCTTGCATCGACAACGTAGTCCAGGCTAGGCCAGTTAGCCCTGCTAATTCAGCCAGCTCTACTAACCAAGTTAGCCCTGCAAGCTCAGCTAGCTCCTCACACCACGAGTCCGACATGGCAACCAACGATGTTGACGACCTAAACCAGAACCAGAGCCAAGGGGTTTTGGAAGCAATCTCTGCCATGAGGGCAGACTTTTCCACCAAACTCAAAGGTGTCCTAACAGGGATTAGTGAGGTCTTTCATTATTTGCTATTTTTATTTTTTACTTGTCTATTTTTTACATAACACTTTTTTTTATTTTCTTAAAACTGCATTGTTGGTTAAGGGCTTGTAAGTAAGCATTTCACTGTAAGGTCTACACCTGTTGTATTCAGCGCATGTGGCAAATAAAATTTGATTTGATTTGATTTAAACGTGACCTTCAAGCTTACTCCACGCGCTTTAACGAAGCAGAGGAATGCATTAGCATGGTGGAAGATACTGTCGTCTCTGTCAAAACAAAGACCGAAAAATTTGAAAAACAGGTGGCGGACCTTACTTCAAAACTAAACTTTCTCGAGAACCACCATAGGTCTAATTTGAGACTGGTTAATCTACCTGAAAAATTGGAAAATGGTGATGCAGTTGCATTTCTCGAGAGATGGCTTCCCGAGGCATTGGGGCCGGACAACTTTCCGGACCCCCTGCGCATTGAAATAGCTTCCGGCTACTACAGGCCTGAGAAACCACCCCTCTCCTCGAGTCCTTATCATGAAGTTTCTCAACTTTCAAGACAAAGTCCAAGTGATGCGGAAAGCCAGGGCCAAGGGCAAGGTAATGTACGGGGACCAAGAGATCATGTTCTTCCCTGACCTATCTGCGGACCTGCACCAAAAAAGAAAAGGCTATGATGGGGTCAAACGCCAGCTCAAGTCCCTCAACATTGCCTATGGAATAGCCTTCCCAGCTAAACTACGTCTGACATACAATGGACGGTCACACGAGTTTGAATCTCCCTCTCAAGCCGAGGCGTTCATCCATGGCATCCACTGTGAAGTTTACCACCACTCTGGACTATAGAGAATTAAACCACCTTGAATTATGTGACTGTTGGCAAGCTAACTAACATTAGCTAATTTATTAGCTGCTACTGTAATACTGTAGCTAGCATAACAGTTAAGTGAATAACATGGCGAGCTAGCCCACTAAAAGTTTCCTTATATTATTTGTAGCCTGAATGTGCTCATCAGTTAGCTCAGTTTCTTCTATATGACAGTCGAGATACAGTGGGGAAAAAAAGTATTTAGTCAGCCACCAATTGTGCAAATTCTCCAACTTAAAAAGATGAGAGAGGCCTGTAATTTTCATCATAGGTACACGTCAACTATGACAGACAAATTGAGAAAAGAAATCCAGAAAATCACATTGTAGGATTTTTAATGAATTTATTTGCAAATTATGGTGGAAAATAAGTATTTGGTCAATAACAAAAGTTTCTCAATACTTTGTTATTATACCCTTTGTTGGCAATGAAACAGGTCAAACGTTTTCTGTAAGTCTTCTGTCAGAAGGTGCTGTGTGTAGATGTGGTGCAGGAAATCAAGCGCAGGACGCAGACGCTCAGTCCAACAGACTTTAGTGAACAAACACTCCAAAATGATCCAAAAAGAGCCAAGAGGCCAGCGATTACGCACACAGGCGTAAACCACACACGAAATAATTACGCGCACAACAAGTGCGAAAACTTCTCCTAAACAGATGAGGAACGAAACACAGTCAAAGAGACAGTAAGCGAAATCACACATGCCACATGACAAACAAAACGAGAACTTATAGGACACACTAATGAACGCTAAACGATAACAAGTGTACAACATAAAGACAAAACCAAACGAACATCGAAACATACAACGGTGGCAGCTAGTACTCCGGGGACGACGACCGCCGAAGCCTGCCCGAGCAAGGAAGAGAGGCAGCCTCGGCCGAAACCGTGACATCTTCACAAGGTTTTCACACACTGTTGCTGGTATTTTGGCCCATTCCTCCATGCAGATCTCCTCTAGAGCAGTGATGTTTTGGGGCTGTCGCTGGGCAACACAGACTTTCAACTCCCTCCAAAGATTTTCTATGGGGTTGAGATCTGGAGACTGGCTAGGCCACTCCAGGACCTTGAAATGCTTCTTACGAAGCCACTCCTTCGTTGCCCGGGCGGTGTGTTTGGGATCATTGTCATGCTGAAAGACCCAGCCACGTTTCATCTTCAATGCCCTTGCTGATGGAAGGAGGTTTTCACTCAAAATCTCATGATACATGACCCCATTCATTATTTCCTTTACACGGATCAGTCGTCCTGGTCCCTTTGCAGAAAAACAGCCCCAAAGCATGATGTTTCCACCCCAATGCTTCACAGTAGGTATGGTGTTCTTTGGATGCAACTCAGCATTCTTTGTCCTCCAAACACGACGAGTTGAGTTTTTACCAAAAAGTTATATTTTGGTTTCATCTGACCATATGACATTCTCCCAATCCTCTTCTGGATCATCCAAATGCACTCTAGCAAACTTCAGACGGGCATGGACATGTACTGGCTTAAGCAGGGGGACACGTCTGGCACTGCAGGATTTGAGTCCCTGGCGGCGTAGTGTGTTACTGATGGTAGGCTTTGTTACTTTGGTCCCAGCTCTCTGCAGGTCATTCACTAGGTCCCCCCGTGTGGTTCTGGGATTTTTGCTCACCGTTCTTGTGATCATTTTGACCCCACGGGGTGAGATCTTGCGTGGAGCCCCAGATCAAGGGAGATTATCAGTGGTCTTGTATGTCTTCCATTTCCTAATAATTGCTCCCACAGTTGATTTCTTCAAACCAAGCTGCTTACCTATTGCAGATTCAGTCTTCCCAGCCTGGTGCAGGTCTACAATTTTGTTTCTGGTGTCCTTTGACAGCTCTTTGGTCTTGGCCATAGTGGAGTTTGGAGTGTAACTGTTTGAGGTTGTGGACAGGTGTCTTTTATACTGATAACAAGTTCAAACAGGTGCCATTAATACAGGTAACGAGTGGAGGACAGAGGAGCCTCTTAAAGAAGAAGTTACAGGTCTGTGAGAGCCAGAAATCTTGCTTGTTTGTAGGTGACCAAATACTTATTTTCCACCATAATTTGCAAATAAATTCATTAAAAATCCTACAATGTGATTTTCTGGATTTTTTTCCTCAATTTGTCTGTCATAGTTGACGTGTACCTATGATGAAAATTACAGGCCTCTCTCATCTTTTTAAGTGGGAGAACTTGCACAATTGGTGGCTGACTAAATACTTTTTTCCCCCACTGTAGCTGTCCATTGAACGTTGGACGTCATGTTTACGTTTATTTTTGTTATGTTGATAATTATTTTCCCATTGGATTACATAAAACATTGTAAAATGTCGGCAAAGATGTTTAGTTCCATGTCAACAGACTCGAAATGGCTAACGTTACCTCACTTATTTAGCCAGTGAGCCAGCCATTACACAGTGGGACCTTAGTCATTCATCCTGCACCACGAGAAGCATTGGGACTACTTTATATGAAGACTTAAGGTTCGATCACATCCTTGGAATAAAATGATTGACACTCATGTGCAAGTCTGACATCATGTGCAAGGGCCTTTGGGTAACGTAGCACATATTTAATGGTATCTCTTTTTCTCACGTAGCCTGTTTATTTCTGATCTTTGATACTTTCTTTGGTTTATAAATGTATCATGGTATACTACGTTAAAGCTATATGTATGGGCCATTTTGTTACTTGGTAGCTACTAGCAACAGTTCATCTACAACTATTTTGGACGGTCCATACTGTAACGTTAACGTTAGTCTCAGGCTTCACTAACTAGCGTTACTGTTTTAGGTGGAGCTATTCTTTGCTACTTTTCAAATCAAATCAAATCAAATGTTATTTGTCACATACACGTGTTTAGCAGATGTTATTGCAGGTGTAGCGAAATGCTTGTGCTTCTAGCTCCAACAGTGTGGTAATATCTAACAAGTAATATCTAACAATTTCACAACATATATCCAATACACACAAATGTAAGTAAGGAATGGAATTAAGAATATATACATATATGGACGAGCAATGACAGAGAATCAAACGAATACTACGTGATATTCGGGGGCGGCAGGTAGCTTAGTGGGTAAGAGCGTTGTGCCAGTAACCGAAAGGTCGCTGGTTCTAATCCCCGAGCCGACTAGGTGAAAAATCTGTCGATGTGCCCTTAAGCAAGGCACTTAACCCTAATTGCTCCTGTAAGTCGCTCTGGATAAGAGCGTCTGCTAAATAACGTAAATGTAAATGTAATATTTCACATATCATCTCGCTAGACATGCCTTTTGTTTTGTTCGTGAGGAGTAATAGCCAAGAGAAGGCAGGAGACACTTTGTTTTCTTTAGCGTCGCTTAGGCTAGACTGCTCCCTTTAATTGATCAGTCGTCCACCAGGCTACACTCTACGATTAGGGGGAGGTGGGAGAGGAAGCGTTGGGTGTCTCGGTTAGGGAGACAGGGGAATGTGGTTCAGTGTTTTACTGTTAGGATAGATTTATGTTTGTTTGTTCCAACAGATCTTTACATATTTTCCTCACTACAAAATATTAATGCGGTCCTTGTGTTTACTAAACATATTTTAGATATGCCTTTATGCTATAGCTTATTCCATGTTTACATCTTTGGTTAAATGACTCCAAATGCATAACTGAAATTTACTTTGTGGAGTTTGTTAACTATCCAAGCTTAAACAGATTATTACTAGGCGTAAACAACTTCATTCACCTATTGTGTTCCTACAAGAAACTCACTTGTTGAAGGTACTTAAAGTACGCTGGATATGTCAAGGGCAAGTAATAGCATCCTGTTTCTCCTCTCATTCTCATGGTGTTATGGTTTTAATTCACAAATTTGTTCCATTTCAAGTGGATAATATTATAACTGATACAGCTGGTAGATACATTTTGATACAGGGAACTCTTTTGAATGAGCGTATTAATCTGATTAATGTTTATGGTCCTAATGATGATAATCCCAAATTCTTTGAGAATATATTTCTATTGATATCCTCCTTTCCTGGTAAAGTCCTAATGGCAGGGGATTTTAATTGCACTCTTGATCCTCATCTAGATCGCTCCTCTGGTTTAGACACTTCCCACTCGCAGATTAGAAAGAAATGACAGCATTTCATTAAGGACTTAAATCTATGTGAACCTTGGAGGACTCAGAACCTGAGTAAAAGGGAGTATTCATGTTACTCTTTGACATTTAAATCATATTCTCATATAGACTACTTTTTAGTTTCTTGCTCATTGCTTCCTAATGTAGCAGGAAGTGGATATGATAGTATTGTTCTGAGTGACCATTCCCCTGTGTCATTAGTCTATAGGGATACAAAACTAGTAAAAGGATCCTCTAGATGGCGTTTGCATCCCAGATGGTTACAAGACCCAGACTACGTTGGAGTGCAAATAGATGTTTATTTTACATTGAACACTGACCAAATGTCAGTGAGTACCAGGCGGTAGGCTTTCAAAACATATATTAGGGGGAAATTATGTTTTACCAGTTTCAAATCAAATCAATTAAATCTAAAAATTAGAGAGATGGACAGCAAAATCAGAGAATTGGAGAGGGAAGCTTTTTTGGATAACTAATTACAAGTAAACAAGGAATTATTTGCTCTTAAAGCTCAGTATGAAGAACTTTCCACCTCAAAGGCTGAAAACAGCTTAACAAGGCTGAAACAGTCCTTCTATGATCAAGGTGAAAAACCTGGTAAATTGCTGGCCTGGTGCATTAAGAAGTTAAATTCAGACAGAGCCATTAATGCAATTTATAATTTACAAGGACAATTATCAACGGATCCTGTAGAAATAAACCAAACATTTGCTTCCTACTACAACACACTTTACAACTCTGAATCTCCTGAGAACTTAACTAATCAGACATCATTTTTGGATGGTCTTGATTTTCCCTCTGTTTCAGAAGACACTAAATTGGATCTGGAAAAGGAATTGGATGGTGTTGAAATATCTGATGCTATTTTCAATATGAAGGGAGGTAAAGCGACAGGTCCAGATGGGCTCCCAATAGATATTTATAAGATATTTAAGGACAAACTTCTAGGCCCACTTTTGAATATGTATGCTGAATCCTTTCAGCAAAGTTGTTTCACCCCCCCTCTCTAATGAGTGATTTAATCACTCTTATTCTGAAGCCTGATAAATCCCCAACAAAATGTGAAAGTTACAGACCGATTACTCTTCTGAACTCCGACTCAAAAATGATTGCTAAAGCCTTAGCCAGGAGATTGGATAGAGTGCTCCCATATCTAATACACAAAGACCAAAATGGCTTCGTGAAAAAACGTCAAGTGTTTCACAATGTGAGGAAAGTACTAAACATAGTGCACATGTGTGAAGGGTCCCCTTATACTGCCATACTCTCACTTGATGCAGAGAAGGCATTCGATAGAGTTGAGTGGTCTTATTTATTTGAAGTGCTTAAGAGATTTGGGTTTGGGAACTACTTCTGTAAATGGATTAAGAAATGATATACCGACCCCACTGCAGAAGTTGCCACTAACAACTTGATTTCACAACCTTTTTTGGGGCACGAGACAAAGATGTCCGGCCAGTCCAGGACTCTTTCTTTTAGCTTTAGAACCATTTGCAATTGCAGTAAGGGCCCACCCGTCAATTAGTGGAATTAAAACATCAGATTTTGAACATTGAGTGTCCCTGTATGTCTATGATACCCTCTTATTCCTAACAGATCTAAATAATTATATCTCTTCCCTCTCCAATTTAATGAATAACTTTGGTCAATTTTCTGGGTTTAAAGATAATAAAACCAAATCTTCCATCCTTTTTATCAACAAGCAAAAGAGACTGAATCCAGTTGAACAGCATCCATGTGTGAATACAGAACAAGGTTTAACATATCTTGGTATTGAAATCACACCAAAAATTAGCTCCTTGAGGTCAACAAATTATGAACTCATGGTAATGAGTGGAACAGAATCCATCAACAGATGGACATCATTGCCTATATCTATTATTGGTAGAATAAATATAATTAAGATGAATGTTCTGCCCAAAAGTCTTGATCTATTTCAATCAATTCCTATGGCTCCATCACCTTTACTTTTCCCAAAGATCAGAAAGATACTCTCAAATCTTATCTGGAGCAACAGAAAACCAAGGTTTAGACTTTTTCTTCTTTATTTGCCCTATGACATCGGGGGGGGGGGGTTGCAACTTCCAAACCTACAGTGGTATTACTGGGCTGCACAATTTAGGGCTGCAATGTTTTGGTTCTCCAAGAAACCATACTTACCCTGGCTGCAGACTGAAATGCTGTCCACAAAAGGCTTCACTTTGGATGGATATTTGTACTCTGCTCCCTTTAAGAAACTAAAGAAGAATACTACTAATCCCTTTGTTATAAATACCCTAACTATATGGCAGGAAGTACAGCACTATCTGGGCGTATTCCCTGTATTATCCAGTTTTACACCAATTTGGAGCAATTACAATTTCACACCTGGTCAAAATGACTTGGGGTTTCAGGCACCTTGTATCATTGCCTGTGGGAATGTGCTGAGATACAAACGTTTTGGAGCTCAGTACTGCGCTATGTCTCTGAGATTACCTCTACCCCAATACCACTAATCCTTAAACTGTGCATCCTAAATCTTTACCCAGAGAATATCTCTTTACATAGGAAATAAAAGACAATGGTTGACCACTGCCTATTACAAGCTAGACGTTCAATTGCTCTCCACTGGAAGTATGTCAGTTCCCCCTCACTTGGTCATTGGTTAAAATAATTAACGTCAAGCCTGGCTCTTGAAAAATGTACTTATATAGTGAAAAAGAAAGCCCCAGAGTTTCATGATATTTGGGATCTGTTGTGTGAGTTTTTGCAAACCGGTGATACTGTAAAAGCATTGGAACTGTAAATCTGTATATTCTCTATTTGTTATGTGAATATTGCCTATAGTGGAAGCGTAATCTGCATTAAATGTGACTGCATATGATACTTTGTATTTATTTTTATTATTTGAAATGTGAGGGCATTTTTATTGTTTACTTTTCCTGTTAATGTTTGGTTGTTATGTTTATGTCTATCTTTGGGTTGGGGGGTATGTGTGGAGAAAAAAAAGAAGGTATTTCTGTAATTGTTGATTGTCCTATTTGGAACTAATAAATTCACGCCCATCCATAAATATAGTCACTTCAGTTCGATCTCATTAAACTCACCCTCAACCTCACCATGGTGCGTTGTCTCGCAGATGAAGGTGTAGGATCTGCCTGAAATAAATCCATGGAAATAGATCCATGGAAATAGATCCATGTTGGTAAACAGTGTGAGTGTTAACACTTTATTATTGATTATGTTTTTCACATTCATGACGACAGAATATAAACAAGCCAGACCTCCTGCCTCCGTTCATAGTTATGATGTAGGTAGACCAATAGAGGCTAAATGGTCCTATTTGGTGGGAATATGCCTAGGCATAATGCAGACAGATTACTATATTTCTATGGAAATGACATGACTGATGAGCCGGGATGGTATTATATTGTATTGTACTGTATTGACTGTTTAATTTGGGATATAATGTAAAAACCTACATGAAGGTCAGGTCAATTTCCTTGTCCCATCTGTGTCACATTTGAAATAACAAGTTCATAACCAGTCAGCAAATATTTTAATCAAATTAAATGGATAAGCAGACATTCTTATTGTTGAGGCATGCTGCATACAGTATATGTTTTACGAAATCTCGACTCTTCTCTACCGCTCTGCCAGTAGGTGCCAGTACTACCACTGAGCAGTCTGAGCAATTGATAGTCGAGAAATGGCAGTGATGATGATGATGATGATGATGTCATATAGCCCTAACCAAGTGGTATTGAGTGCTGCAGTGGTACAGAGGTTACAGTGGTATTGAAGTACTGAGGATTGTGTTTGCTGTTCGTCACTGGCTGAGTTAAAGGCTGTATGACACACAGTGCTTCTACAGCCAGTCAGCATCAGTCAGGAGGGGGGACTTTTTTACCATGTTGTCATGTCATCACACACGAACATGCACACACGCAGCACATACTTGCACACACTGTGCTAAATGTCATACAAGCATGTGGGCACACACACACACACAGACACAGACACAGACAGCATTACAGATAGATAGAACACATAACACATACTTGCACATACTGTGCTCGCTGTCACACAAGCATTTGGGCATACACTCATACATACACACACACACACACACACACACACACACACACACACACACACACACACACACACACACACACGGTTTAAACCGTGTCCTCTGTTTAACTGCCCCATCTTGACCGTTGACATGAGCGATTACAGAGTGAGTCAGCTTTGATTACCTTTCTCTCCTCCCTGACTGTGCACCTCTGACTGCTACACTCAAAACCATGACTGGGTTGGAGAGGGAGGGGGAGAGAGAGAGAGAGAGTGTGAGAGAGAGTGCTTTGGCAATATAAACATATGTTTCCCATGCCAATAAAGCCCTTTGAATTGAATTGCGTGTGAGAGCGTATGTGTGTATGTGCTTGTTTGCGTGTTCCTGTGTGTTAGATAGGCAGCATTGTCCGTGTATTGTTACCTCTGAATGAATCTACTGCAGAACGAGCCACTACTGTGACTGTCCTCCAGTTACTATCAGCTATCGCCACCTGCTTTTTATAACAGGAAACTACTGTGTGTGTGTGTGTGTGTGCGTGTGTGCGTGTGTGTGTGTGTGTGTGTGTGTGTGTGTGTGTGTGTGTGTGTGTGTGTGTGTGTGTGTGTGTGTGTGTATGTGTGTGTGTGTGTGTGTGTGTGTGTGCGTGTGTGCGTGTGTGCGTGTGTGCGTGTGTGTGTGTGTGTGTGCGTGTAAGGGTTGGTGAGTGGAGAGTCAGTGCGAATAGTCTCTTAAGGTGCAGGATTGAAGAGAGCCAGTGCAAATACTTTTAAGGTGAAGGTAAATGCATTACTGTGCAGGTAGACAGCTTAGGGTTAGCTGTACAACAGTCTTATGGCCTGGAGGTAGACGCTGAGTCCGAGTCCTGATGCTCTGGTACAGCCTGCCAGAAGGTAACTGAGGTGGCTGGGGTGGCTGGAGTCCTTGGCAATCTTCCGGGCCTTCCTCAGACACTGCCTGGTGTTGGACTGGGCAGTCTTAACCACCCTCGGTAGAGTCTTGCGGCTCAGGGCGGTGCAGTTGCCATTAGGGTGACCACATTTAAAATACTCAAATGCGGGACAACAGGATGATTTTGAGGGACATTTGCAGGACAGTGTATCCTACATGAATAACATAAAAATCCCCCTCCCATTGCACAGAATGAGCTAACTGAAGCACACCATTACCTTATGATATACACTACCGGTCCAAAGTTTTAGAACACCTACTCATTCAAGGGTTTTTCTTTATTTTTTACAATTTTCTACATTGTAGAATAATAGTGAAGACATCAAAACTATGAAATAACACATATGGAATCATGTAGTAACCAAAAAAGTGTTAAACAAATCCAAATATATTTTATATTTGAGATTCTTCAAATAGCCACCCTTTGCCTTGATGACAGCTTTGCACACTTGGCATTCTCTCAACCAGCTTCATGAGGTAGTCACCTGGAATGCATTTCAATTAACAGGTGTGTCTTCTTAAAAGTTAAATTGTGGAATTTCTTTCCTTCTTAATGCGTTTGAGCCAATCAGCTGTGTTGTGACAAGGTAGGGGGTGGGGGGGTATACAGAAGATAGCCCTATTTGGTAAAATACCAAGTCCATATCATGGCAAGAACAGCTCAAATAAGCAAAGAGAAACAACAGTCCATCATTCATTTAAGACATTAAGGTCAGTCAATACGGAAAATGTCAAGAACTTTGAAAGTTTCTTCAAGTGCAGTCGCAAAACCATCAAGCGCTATGATGAAACTGGCTCTCATGAGGACCGCCACAGGAATGGAAGACCCAGAGTTACCTCTGCCGCAGAGGATAAGTTCATTAAAGTTATCAGCCTCAGAAATTGCAGGCCAAATAAATGCTTCACAGAGTTCAAGTAACAGACACATCTCAACATCAACTGTTCAGAGGGGACTGTGTGAATCAGGCCTTCATGGTCGAATTGCTGCAAATAAACCACTACTAAAGGACACCAATAATAATAAGAGACCTGCTTGGGCCAAGAAACACAAGCAATGGACATTAGACTGGTGGAAATGTGAGATTTTTGGTTCCAACCGCTGTGGCTTTGTGAGACCCGGTGTGGGTGAACGGATGATCTCTGCATGTGTATTTCCCACTGTAAAGCATGGAGGAGGAGGTGTTATGGTGTGGGGGTGCTTTGCTGGTGACACTGTCTGTGATTTATTTAGAATTCAAGGCACACTTAACCAGAATGGCTACCACAGCATTCTGCAGCGATACGCCATCCCATCTGGTTTGGGCTTAGTCGGACTATCATTTGATTTTCAACAGGACAATGACCCAACACACCTCCAGGCTGTGTAAGGGCTATTTTACCAAGATGGAGAGTGATGGAGTGCTGCATCAGATGACCTGGCCTCCACAATCCCCCGACCTCAACCCAATTGAGATGGTTTGGGATGAGTCGGACGGCAGAGTGAAGGAAAAGCAGCCAACAAGTGCTCAGCATATGTAGGAACTCCTTCATGACTGTTGGAAAAGCATTCCAGGTGAAGCTGGTTGAGAGAATGCCAAGAGTGTGCAAAGCTGTCGTCAAGGCAATGGGTGGCTATTTGAAGAATCTCAAATGTAAAATATATAACCCTTTTTGGTTACTACATGATTCCATATGTGTTATTTCATAGTTTTCATCTCTCCACTATTATTCTACAATGTAGAAAATAGTGCAAATTAAGAAAAACCTTTGAATGAGTAGGTGTGTCCAAACTTTTGACTGGTACTGTACATCTTGTAATTAGCGCAACGTGACAGCAAAAGAGACAGGTTGGAATGGCTGACTGAAATATGGCACAAATCAAACTTTTTTGGTAAGTTAGTGGTGTTTTAATTTGTTGATAAAATGAGGGACATGATTGTTTGGTTGCGGGACAAAGGGCCAAAATGCGGGACTGTCCCACACAATCCGGGACATATGTTCACCCTAGTTGTCATACCAGGCGGTGATGTAGCCAGACAGAATGCACACACACACACACACACACACACACACACACACACACACACACACACACACACACTCTCTGAGCAGTGATAATCCCCACTCCACTGTAAGTGTGGAGCTGTGATAGCAGTAGTGCATGCTGGGAAGGCGACAGGCCTGGAGGAGGGGTTTGAGATTGACATTAGCAAACGCACGCACACACACACAAACAATCTCATTAGCTTGGCAGTATAGTATTTCTAGCTCCCTACTCGGCTGTAAAGCTATTTAGTGTGTGTGTGCGTGTGTGTGTGTGTGTGTGTGTGTGTGTGTGTGTTTGTGTGTGTGTGTGTGTTTGTTTAGGGGTAGAGGAATCTGGATAAACACTGGAAAGGAAAATCTGCCGTTTGGCAGTTCAGGCCCCTGCACTAGTGTAGTGAATAGGCCTACAGTATGTGTTTGTGCAGTGAAAGATTGGGTTTAGTTCTATAGGATACATTTGTTGATGGACTTATAGGTAAACCTCCACTGTTGTTCAGATTTTATTTAATATCACGGCCTTTTGTGTTAATTAGCGATATTCATATTGTGTATAATGTAGGCTGTAGCTACAGAATTAAGTAATTTCTCAGTAGTGGGTGGAGATGAGATAGACAGTAAGCCCGCCCATACAGTTCAGAGGCAGATTCAAATGTGATGACGTAGAGGATACGTAAACAGGGATTGGACCATAAAATAAGGAATTAGAATACTAAATAATTAATTAAAAACTAAATAAGTAATTTAAAAGGCAATCAAACGAAATACTTTAATAGGATCTCTATGGATTGGGCCCCTAAAGAAATGGAAAAGAACATTGAATAACTGGATATGAACAGAACATAGCCATGAAGCTACCGATAATACAGATGGACAAATCTTCGCAGCCCTAACTCTGACGTCGTTGGGCCCATCAGCAAAGGGATTGGCAGCGCCTGTCGGTGGTCTGCACAACTAGAGCAGAAGGGAGAGACCATTTCAAGCCACCATGCCTCCATCTCTGAGAGCGAGAGCGAGAGGGAGAGGGAGAGGGAATCAGGATCAGCGGGTCCACGCCATAGCCGTTCATTGCCTAACCATGGCGGGTCCTGCAAACGCCGGTATGAGCCCCTGGTACTCCTCTGGATCTAGTAACGACGCTCCCTCCCCACTCCCAGCCCTTACCGAGGAGAAGCCGCGGAAGAGGAGAGCATTTTGCCTGCCTCGGATGAAGTCCAAGAACCACAACTGCAGCGGCAAGCAGCAACAGCAGCAGCTACCGCAGCAACCCGTGGCAAACAACAACAACAACATGCCTTTCATAATCCACTGCCAGATCGGGAAAGAGATCAAGCACATATGCAGCAACTGCCGTAGCGCAGAGCCGCAGGACGGTGAGTGGAGGGAGAAGAGTGTTGAGGTTTTCACAGCAGCAGCAAGAGGGATATGTTTTGATCTCCTCCATTTCATGTTGGCGCCGCTCCTCCAAATCGACCGCTCCCTTGCCGTGCTCACTGCCTGTAAAAAATATGCCCCATCGCGGGCTGTTTTTCCCTATGGACGGGCTGCTGAGGATTGTTCCAATCATAATAGTACTACTCGGAGTTGGAATATTTCTGTGGATGTATGAGTGTATTGGTTGTTTTTGATACATTATTGGATATAGGCGTAGGCTATAGCATTAGAATAGTCTGTTTATACTTCTGCTGTGTTTTTACATGTAGGCTGTTACTATTTTATTATGCAACAATGTATCTATCCACTCCCCGTGATGCAATGATACAGTATCATCAAATCAGACAGACAACACTACTTTGAATAGTTAACTGAGGTGGTACTTTGTAGGCTATACAAACACAGGGAAGATTGATTCACCAAGATAACAGACATGCTAGTCAACTGAAATAATGTGGTTTTATCAAGTAGCCCCAATCTAGAATATCTATAGTGATTAGAAGGATCTAGAATCGGCTATAACTGCAGATAAGATAGTAATATGCCATTTAGCAGACGCTTTTATCCAAAGCAACTTACAGTCATGCGTGCATAATTTATTTTGTGTATGGGTGGTCCAGGGGATCGAACCCACTACCTTGGCGTTACACGCGCCGTGCTCTACCAGCTGAGCTACAGAGGACTACGTAGTAGAGGCTGCTACTATACTGTGACCTGCCCTGCTATATCCCTGCCAGAAGCTATGGAATCCACAGATTGATTCGTTTTTTTGTTCTCCTATTATACACAGTATGATGCAATTCCCACAATGTGCACATATCACTAAGAACACTCACACCTTGAGGTGCGAGTGTGAGGTCAGGGGGCAGTGCCATTGAAGGCATATAACACTCTCACTTACACGCACTTACTCCTTGTGCAGACTAAGAGGTGAACTGGGAGTGTGTGAAGGCATATAACACTCTCACTTACACGCACCTACTCCTTGTGCAGACTAAGAGGTGAACTGGGAGTGTGTGTGTGTATGTGTGTGTGTGTAAGAGAGAGACGGTCAGTATTTTTGTTTTTATTTGAATTTGAAAAGAATAAAAATTCCAGCCTGGTGGGAAGTGTAATGGGAAGTAGAGTGGAGTTTGGAGATGGGAAAATGGAGTAAGGACTCAGAGAGCAGAGCATTCAGTGTATTTACTTTAGAACAGTCTGACATCTCTCTTACAGGGCAGAGCTCATCACAGCTCAGGGAGAGAGATGTAAAAAGAGAGAGAGAGATTGAGACATTTGAATGGCACCGAACTGGGCTGTGTATATACATCATATGGAGAAAAAATGTAACCCTCATCTGTAAACATTCCCTCTTCATCACCTTCTGTAATGATGTCTATTTCCATGTTGTCTTTTTTATGTATTAATTAGAAGGATTCGTTCAATTTCTCCTCTGAGTTCCACATACTTTGAATCTTATTGATTGATTGTTTTATGGATTATGTAACTGGTTTCTCTCTTCTTCTTCTGTTCTCTCTTCTTCTCTTCTCCTCTCTTCCAGTTGAGGAGGTGGAGCGACTAGCGGCGATGCGATCTGATTCATTGGTCCCTGGCACACACACCCCTCCCATTCGGAGGCGGAGCAAGTTTGCCACCCTGGGGCGTCTCTTCAAGCCGTGGAAATGGAGGAAGAAGAAGAGTGAGAAGTTCAAGCAGACATCTTCTGGTGAGAACCATATCTAACCTTCAACCCTAAGCCCTAAACCAGGGGTGTCAAACTCATTCCATGGAGGGCCTAGTGTTTGTTGGTTTTAGTTTTTTCCTTTCAATTAAGACCTAGACAACCAGGTGAGGGGAGTTCCTTACTAATCAGTGACCTTAATTCATCAATCAAGTCCAAGGGAGGAGTGAAAACACGCAGACACTCGGCCCTCCGTGGAATGAGTTTGACACGTGCCCTAAACCCTAACCCAGAAGCCCTAAGCCTTGCTTTCTACCTCTACCCTAAGCCCTACGATCTAACCCCTTAGCCTTAACCCTTGTATTCTACCTCTCTGCGTGCCACCTAAGCACTCCCCCCTAACCCACTGTAGCTGCACTCTTATGTCCTAAAGCTACAGGTGCTATGAGGCATGAGGCAGAAGGCAGTGCTAGGTGTCTATGTGCTACAGTATATGATGGTTGTAGGCTGTACAGAGCTGGGCAGCTAGGTGCTGTACTGGTTGATGGTTATATTATGTAACAGGGGATCAGCAGTTAGGCTATAGCACATAGGTGCCATGAAGCATCAGAGCTAGGTGCGTGGTGTATGATAGTTATATTATGGTTATGTAAAAGGGGATCAGCATGAATGCTGTAGGTCAGCTGTAGCTGTATATTATCACCAACTGGATCAGTGGGGCCAAATATAACACAGGAGACTGGCACTACGTCCAGGCTATTCTTTAAAGTTTAAACAGTGGGATTATTACATTGCGTGTGTGCGTGTGTGTGTTTGTGTGTGTGTGCATGCACATGCGTGCGTGTTAGACATCAGCAAGACCAGACAGACTCGAGAGCATAATTGTCCCCTTAAGCCTTTTATAAATGATTTGAAATGAAAAATACCAAATACTGCTACAGAACATTTATACAAGATCAATCTTGTTCATCCAGGCTCTGTCATAGCCGGCCGCGACCGGGAGTCCCATGGGGCGGTGCACAAGTCGTCCAGGGTAGGGGAGGGAATGGCCGGCAGGGATGTAGCTCAGTTGGTAGAGCATGGCGTTTGCAACGCCAGGGTTGTGGGTTCGATTCCCACGGGGGGCCAGTATGAAAAAATAATAAAAATAATGTATGCACTAACTGTAAGTCGCTCTGGGTAAGAGCGTCTGCTAAATGACTAAAATGTAAATGTAAAATCTGAAATGTAGAGAACAGCTGTGAAAGTGTTGACGGATCAAATTCCCTGCAGATTCAGTTTTATGGCAGATACTGGAGTTCCAGCTAACACTGTCTCTTTAATTGAATAATGATCCACAATATCTAATATAATGTTATACCATTGTTTTGATATATCTACACTGTAAAATATTTCCAGTAATTTTTACAGTAAATTACTGGCAACACAGTAGCCAGTAGGTTACTGTAAATTTACAGTAAATTACCGGCAGCACAGAAGTCAGTAAATTACTGTAGATTTACAGGACCTTTACTGAAACACAAATTTACAGCATATTACTGGAACACCTGACTACAGCAATATGCTTTATTTCTAGAATTTACAGTGCATTACTGGAAGCACAGTGGCTAGTAAACTGTTGCAGAGTTACAGTGCAGGTAGCTAGAGCCAACGACAGGCAGTATTTCTGTTACATGTATTTGATATAGGTATTTCAATACCTATTTTGTAATTTGTATTTCACTGGCCTGAACTCCAATTCATCAATTTTGTAACAGTTTAATTAGAATACATGTATTTTGTATTTACTAATACAAAAATAAACCTGCAAGTAGCCCGCTTAACTACAACAACATTCTCGGTTACGGTAATATAATATTTTAACTTGCTATGACTGTGATATGTTCTTGTTAATGTGATTATTGTGGATAGTCAGATTAATATAATAGTTTGATTAAAACATTGACATGCTTTGCAAGAAGAACGATTTCCCTAATAATCCTGTTTACATGGACACATCTGAAATCAGGCTACCTGATGGCACTCTGATAAATTCAGAAAATTGTCAATGAAAATAAACGTTCTACCACAGCAAAAATGTTATTTTTGGGAAGCATATTTGATTCTGAGATCAGACATATAAAGTTTGTATGTGAAAACTACTTCTAAGACGTATACATTCAGTTGTTCCGAACTCACTTCACTTGTGTTAAAGAGGGATGCTCGCTCGGCTGGTGCTAGCTCATTTGCAGATCACACACCGCTGGAACGGCGATTAAGGTGTTTGCATTTCCTAATAACTCTAAAGAATGCTCAGAAAACCAGGTGTTTAACTTCGATTTTGACCTTACCCTTATTTAAGATAAGCAGAGTAAGGTGTTTACATGACTAGCACACTGCTGGGTAGTATTCTAATGAGCTTTGCCCCCAAACAAGGCCAAAAGTGATCAAAATACAAATAGTTTGAGGGTGGAGCTCATTAGAATAATACCCAGCAGTGTGCTTCGCAAATGTAAATTTTTTACATTTACATTTTGGTCATTTAGCAGACACGCTTGTCCAGAGTGACTTACTGTCAGTGCATTAAACCAGGGGTTCCCAAACGTTTTCACTACATCCCGCACAAGCAGGTTGGCTGCTAGGTACAGTGCATTCGGAAAGTATTCAGACCCCTTGAATTTTCCACATTTTGTTACGTTACAGCCTTATTCTAAAATTGATTAAATTGTTTTTTTTCCCCCTCATCAATCTACACACAATACCCCATAATGACAAAGCAAAGACAGGTTTTTAGAAATTTTAGCAAATTACAAAAATAAAATCGACCTGAAATATGACATTTACATAAGTATTCAGACCCTTTACTCAGTACTTTGTTGAAGCACCTTTGGCAGCCTCGAGACTTCTTGGGTATGACGCTACAAGCTTGGCACTCCTGTATTTGAGGAGTTTCTCCCATTCTTCTCTGCAGATCCTCTCAAGCTCTGTCAGGTTGGATGGGAGTGTCGCTGCACAGCTATTTTCAGGTCTCTCCAGAGATGTTCGATCGGGTTCAAGTCCGGGGTCTGGCTGGGCCACTCGAGGACATTCAGAGACTTGTCCTGAAGCCACTCCTGCGATGTCTTGGCTGTGTGCTTAGGGTCGTTGTCCTGTTGGAAGGTGAACCTTTGCCCCAGTCTGAGGTCCTGAGCGCTCTGGAGCAGGTTTTCATCAAGGATCTCTCTGTACTTTGCTCCATTCATCTTTCCCTCAATCCTGACTAGTCTCCCAGCCCCTGCCACTGAAAAACATCCCCACAGCATGATGCTGCCACCACTGTGCTTCACCGTAGGGATGGTGCCAGGTTTCCTCCATGGTTTCATAACACCAGAGAATCTTGTTTCTCATGGTCTGCGTCCTTTAGGTGCCTTTTGGCAAACTCCAAGTGGGCGGTCATGTGCCTTTTACTGAGGAGTGGCTTCCGTCTGGCCACTCTACCATAAAGGCCTGATTGGTGGAGTGCTGCAGAGATGGTTGTCCTTCTGGAAGGTTCTTCCATCTCCACAGAGGAACTCTGAAGCTCTTGTCCATCGGGTTCTTGGTCACCTCCCTGACCAAGGCCCTTCTCCTCCGATTGCTCAGTTTGGCCGGGCGGCCAGCTCTAGGAAGAGTCTTGGTGGTTCCAAACTTCTTCCATTTAAGAATGATGGAGGCCACTGTGTTCTTGGGGACCTTCAATGCTGCAGACATTTTTTGGTACCCTTCCCTAGATCTGTGCCTCGACACAATAATGTCTTGGAGCTCTTCGGATAATTCCTTCGACCTATGGCTTGGTTTCTGCTCTGATATGCACTGTCAAATGTGGGACCTTATATAAACAGGTGTGTGCCTTTCCAGATCATGTCCAATCAATTGAATTTACCACAGGTGGACTCCAATCAAGTTGTAGAAACATCTCAAGGATGATCAATGGAAACAGGATGCACCTGAGTTCAATTTTGAGTCTCATAGCAAAGGGTCTGAATACTTATGTAAATAAGGTATTTCTGTTTTTTATTTTTAATACATTTGCAAAAATTTCTAAAAACCTGTTTTCGCTTGGTCATTATGGGTTATTGTGTATAGAATGAGGGAAATGTTTTATTTAATCAATTTTAGAATAAGGCTGTACCGTAACAAAATGTGGAAAAAGTCAAGGGGTCTGAATCCTTTCCGAATGCACTGTATTTGTATATTACAGCATATATATCGATATTTGGTGTTTTAAATCACTTACATTTCTAGAGGCCTAAACAAAGGCTTCCAAACTGGCTGTGATTACAGGGCAAAACACCAGTAAAGGTTTAAGACATGCTGCCACTCTGATCTTTCCCCTATACACTTTAAATTGTTCAGGCATTACTACCACATATCAGTTCAGTTGTTACAGCATTCTCACTAACAGGTGCAACAAATACAGCCTCTTACAAGGCACGTCTCAAAATATGTTAATGAGCCAGAGATTATTTCGCCACCCACAACATTTTCCCACAATGCACCATCATTCACAGTATGCTGCTGTAAATATAAAATAAAACAGGTAATACGGTGTAGCGGAATGCCATTGAGCCCCCTTAATGCATTGCTCTTAACAGTACTGTACTGTAATCTAGAACTGTACATTTATTGCTGTAAATTTAAGGCAATTTGTTACAGTGTTATAGTTTGTTATGCAAGGTAGTCCACACACACACACACACACACACACACCAGTGGGGCGCTGCCCTGTCTTTCTAATCTCATGCTGCTCCCCCAGCTGTCGGTGCAGTTTCTGCTTTTTTCTGAACATAATTATTATGCCATGTTAATATAATGGCATACATTTGGACATAATACAAACAGTCACACATATTATCTCAGACAATATACTGTATGTTACACTAACCTTAGAGTATTTTATCACAGGACCCTAGCCATAACTGGGTTATGATTCAGACAGAGACCAATGTATCAGAAAAAGAACAATTCTGCTGGCCAGTTATAAACACAGTGAAGATGGTCATGAACCAGAGAACTAAAATAGAGTAGAAAACTGTACCATATGATGTCAGTTAATGTTGTTGTGATGTCATATCCTCTACCCTCAGTCCTGGAGAGGAAGATGTCGACCCGGCAGAGCAGAGAGGAGCTGATCAAGAGAGGAGTGATGAAGGACATCTATGACAAAGGTGAGAGGTTAGAGGGAATAGAGGAGAAGCCAGCAGAGGAAGGTTAGAACGCAGAGACTTATGGCAAAACTGTTATAGTTGTTTTTTGTTGTTGCGTAATGGAAAATCATTTTGGTGAAATGAAGTCAAGTCACACAGTCAGCATCACAGCATCCACATGGATTGACTCCAGGCCAGATATGTACTGTGAACATGTTATCTCTGTTTCTCTCTCTCTCTCTCTCTCTCTCTCTTTTCTCTCTCTTTCTCTCTCTTTTCTCTCTCTTTCACTCTCTCTCTTTTCTCTCTCTCTCTCTTCTCTCTCTCTCTCTCTCTCTCTCTCTCTCTCTCTCTCTCTCTCTCTCTCTCTCTCTCTCTCTCTCTCTCTCGCTCTCTCTGCAGATGGGCTGGTAGTAATGAAAGGCGAGGAGGAGAAGATGGAGAACGTGAGGTCTCCAGAATTAGGAGGGTCTGATCCATCACTGTGTGAGGGAGCTGAGCTGATGGATGGAGCAGGGTCAGCCATAGGTACGTCTCAGGCCTTCTATCAACACTCTCACCCAATGCTTCATCATCTTTCACTGTGCTGTTACATGACATCTGATTCAATTTTGTTCTCAAATCTCAGGCCTTCTCCCAATACACTCACCCATTGGTTCATTTCTATTCACCCTGTTCTAATATATCATCTGATTGATTTATTCTATGCCCAGGTACAGTTGAGTTCCAGATGCCTGGAGAGGGGCCGTGTCCACAAGACCACACCCAGAATCCCAGCCAGCCTCCACCCACTAAGAAGGTTATGGTGTATCCAGGCGAAGGGGCTGGGGCGGAGTCATCCCATCACATCATAAAAAATAAAAAACAACCCCCAGTGCTACCCCCCAAACCGTTCAACTGGCTGCCCAACCACATCACAGGTACAGCCCTGTAATCCTCTATGTGTCTATGGGCGTATCCCTGTGTCATTCTTCGCATTTACTTTGCGTTCTGTTTTTACTGGACACCAGCCCACCAGCTTGCCGCTTGTGTGGGTCTATCAACGTGTGTATCTGACTCCGATTTTTCTTTCTCTCTCTCAATTCAATTTCAATTCAATTTATGGGCTTTATTGGCATGGGAAACGTATGATAACATTGCCTTTGCAAGTGAAGTAGATGGTAAACAAATGTGAAATAAACAATACAAATTAACAGTAAACATTACACTCAGAAGTTCCAAAAGAATAAAGACATTTCAAATGTCATAGTATGTATATATACAGTGTTGTAACAATGTGCAAATAGTTAAAGTACAAATGGGAAAATAAATAAACATAAATATGGGTTGTATTTACAATTGTGTTTGTTCTTCACTGGTTGCCCTTTTCTTGTGGCAACAGGTCACAAATCTCGCTGCTGTGATGGCACACTGTGGTATTTCACCCAGTAGATAAGGGAGTTTATCAAAATTGGGTTTGTTTTCGAATTCTTTGTGGATCTGTGTAATCTGAGGGAAATATGTGTCTCTAATATGGTCATACATTTGACAGGAGGCTAGAAAGTGCAGCTCAGTTGCCACCTCATTTTGTGGGTAGTGTGCACATAGCCTGTCTTCTCTTGAGAGCCAGGTCTGCCTACGGCGGCCTTTCTCAATAGCAAGGCTATGCTCACTGAGTCTGTACATAGTCAAAGCTTTCCTTAAGTTTGGGTCAGTCACAGTGGTCAGGTATTCTGCCACTGTGTACTCTCTGTTCAGGGCCAAATAGCATTCTAGTTTGCTCAGTTTTTTTGTTAATTCTTTTGAATGTGTCAAGTAATTCTCTTTTTGTTTTCTCATGATTTGGTTGGGTCTAATTGTGTTGTTGTCCTGGGGCTCTGTGGGGTCTGTTTGTGTTTGTGAACAGAGCCCCAGGACCAGCTTTCTTAGGGGACTCTTCTCCAAGTTAATCTCTCTGTAGGTGATGGCTTTGTTATTGGTTTGGGAATCGCTTCCTTTTAAGTGGTTATAGAATTTAACGGCTCTTTTCTGGATTTTGATAATTAGTGGGTATCGGCCTAATTCTGCTCTGCATGCATTATTTGGTGTTTGTCGTTTGACACTGAGGATATTTTTGCAGAATTCTGCATGCAGAGTCTCAATTTGGTGTTTGTCCCATTTTGTGAATTCTTGGTTTGTGAGTGGACCCCAGACCTCACAACCATAAAGGGCAATGGGTTCTATAACTGATTCAAGTATTTCTAGCCAGATCCTAATTGGTATGTCAAATTTTATGTTCTGTTTGATGGCATAAAAGGCCCTTCTTGCCTTGTCTCTCAGATCGTTCACAGCTTTGTGGAAGTTACCTGTGGCGCTGTTTAGACCAAGGTATGTATAGTTTTTTGTGTGCTCTAGGGCAAGGGTGTCTAGATGGAATTTGTATTTGTGGTCCTGGCAACTGGACCTTTTTTGGAACACCATTATTTTTGTCTTTCAGAAATTTACTGTCAGGGCCCAGGTCTGACAGAATCTGTGCATGCAGAAGATCTAGGTGCTGCTGTAGGCCCTCCTTGGTTGGTGACAGAAGCACCAGATCATCAGCAAACAGTAGACATTTGACTTCAGATTCTAGTAGGGTGAGGCCGGGTGCTGCAGACTGTTCTAGTGCCCTTGCCAATTCGTTGATATATATGTTGAAGAGGGTGGGGCTTAAACTGCATCCGGGTCTCACCCCACGGCCCTGTGGAAAGAAATGTGTGTGTTTTTAGCCAATTTTAACCGCACACTTGTTGTTTGTGCACATGGATTTTACAATGTTTAACCCCCAACCCCATTTTCCATCTATTTGTATAGCAGACCCTTATGCCAAATTGAGTCAAAAGCTTTTTTGAAATCAACAAAGCATGAGAAGACTTTGCCTTTGTTTTGGTTTGTTTGTTTGTCAATTAGGGTGTGCAGGGTGAATACGTGGTCTGTCGTACGGTAATTTGGTAAAAAGCCAATTTGACATTTACTGTGTACATTGTTTTCACTGAGGAAATGAACTAGTCTGCTGTTAATGATAATGCAGAGGATTTTCCCAAGGTTGCTGTTGACGCATATCCCACGATAGTTATTGGGGTCAAATTTGTCTCCACTTTTGTGGATTGGGGTGATCAGTCCTTGGTTCTAAATATTGG
The DNA here is from genome assembly GCF_964263955.1 of Coregonus lavaretus. Lineage (NCBI taxonomy): Eukaryota > Metazoa > Chordata > Actinopteri > Salmoniformes > Salmonidae > Coregonus > Coregonus lavaretus. Next base: position 37,279,870 of record NC_140008.1, on the reverse strand, counting down.
GGAAGATGCCAGAACTAAGGATAATGTTAGAGTTTAAGTATAGCCAATTGGAATTTGTGGTCTGCATATTTTATCATTTCATTGAGGATACCATCAACACCACAGGCCTTTTTGGGTTGGAGGGTTTGTATTTTGTCCTGTAGTTCATTCAATGTAATTGGACAATCCAGTGTGTTCTGGTAGTCTTTAATAGTTGATTCTAAGATTTGCATTTGATCATGTATATTTTTTTGCTGTTTGATCTTTGTTATAGGGCCAAAAAGATTAGAGAAGTGGTTTACCCATACATCTCCCGTGTTGCTCAGTTGGTAGAGCATGGCGTTTGCAACGCCAGGGTTGTGGGTTCGATTCCACGGGGGACCAGTATGAAAAAATGTATGCACTCACTAATTGTAAGTCGCTCTGGATAAGAGCGTCTGCTAAATGACTAAAATGTAAATGTAAATCTCAGTTTTGGATAGATAGCTCTTCGTGTTGTTGTTTGTTTTCCAATTTTCCCAGAAGTGGTTAGAGTCTATGGATTCTTCAATTACACTGAGCTGATTTCTGACGTGCTGTTCCTTCTTTTTCTGTAGTGTATTTCTGTATTGTATTAGTGATTCACCATAGTGAAGGCGTAGGCTCAGGTTTTCTGGGTCTCAATGTTTTTGGTTGGATAGGTTTCTCAATTTCCTTCTTAGGTTTTTGCATTCTTCATCAAACCATTTGTCATTGTTGTTACTTTTCTTCAGTTCTCTGTTAGAGATTTTTAGATTTGATAGGGAAGCTGAGAGGTCAAAATACTGTTTAGGTTTTCTACTGCCAAGTTTACACCTTTACTATTACAGTGGAACGTTTTGTCTGGGAAGTTGTCTAGAATGGATTGAATTTGTTGTTGCCTAATAGTTTTTTGGTAGGTTTTGACACTACTTTCCTTCCATCTATAGCATTTCTTAATATTATTCAGTTCCTTTGGCTTTGATGCCTCATGATTGAGTATTGCTCTGTTCAAGTAGACTGTGATTTTGCTGTGGTCTGATAGTGGACTGACTGTGAACGCTCTGAGAGACTCTGGGTTGAGGTCAGTGATAAAGTAGTCTACAGTACTACTGCCAAGAGATGAGCTATAGGTGTACGTACCATAGGAGTCCCCTCAAAGCCTACCATTGACTATGTACATACCCAGCGTGCGACAGAGCTGCAGGAGTTGTGACCCATTTTTGTTGGTTATGTTGTCATTGTTGTGCATAGGGGGGCATATGGGGGAGAGAATGCTGTCACCTCCAGGCAGGTGTTTGTCTCCCTGTGTGCTGAGGGTGTCAGGTTCTTGTCCAGTTCTGGCATTTAGGTCGCCACAGACTAGTACATGTCCCTGGGTCTGAAATTATTGATTTCCGCCTCCAGGATGGAGAAGCTGTCTTCATTAAAGTATGTGGATTCTAGTGGGGGGATATAGGTAGCACACAGGAGGACATTTTTCTCTGTTGAGATAATTTCCTTTTGAATTTCTAGCCAAATGTAAAATGTTCCTGTTTTGATTAATTTAATAGAGTGAGTTAGGTCTGCTCTATACCAAATTAGCATACCCCCTGAGTCCCTTCTCTGTTTCACACCTGGTAGTTTGGTGGATGGGACTACCAGCTCTCTGTAATCTAGAGGGCAACCAGTGGGTCCGTCTTCTCTATACCATGTTTCTTGTAGGATGACAATGTCTGTATTTCCGATTTCTTTGGTGAAGTCCAGGTTCCTGCTCTTTAGGCCAAAGGCAGATGACCTCGGGCCTTGGATATTCCAGGATGAGATAGTAAAGGCTTTGTTTTCCATAAAGTGTCTAATGTTGTTGGTCGTGTGGTTTGGCCTCAGGCCAGTAAGTGTGAGCAGAGCCTGCTGGGCATCTGGTACATGCCATTGGCTTGGGCTAGTGTAAGAGTGAGGGTTGGGCCTGTTTAACGGCTCAACAAGACCCTGGGCGTATGTGTGACTTTTATGTTGAGGCCCTCTTTGCGGGAGTGGGGGGCATGGGGTGGGTAGGAGGGGCATAGGTCTGTGTTTGTCCTCAGTGGGTGTGGGGCAGTCATCAGGAGGGCTAACAGGGTGGCTGACAGGGGGGGTGGTCAGAGGGGTTGGGATCCCCTGGGCTTGGGGTTCTTCATTTGTTTGTCTGGCTGTGATATCGAGGCTATGGTCAGGGTCTAGGGTGTACTGCTCTGCTGCGGTGTCGAGACTTTGGTCAGGATCTGAGGTGGGCTGTTCTGCTGGCTTCTCTGCAGGGGTGGCCAGCTCTCTAACAGGTTGTTCTCTGTCACCCGTCATCGTTCTCACCTTCTCCTCCAGCACTCTGATCCTCTCCTCTAGTGCTCTGTTCTTCTCCTGCTCCTGCTCTTTCTCCTGTTGATGTTGATTTCTTTGATTAGGTGAAAGTCCAGCTCAAACGGTTTGGGGTTGACCTGTAACAAATCAAATCGATTTGATTTGGTACAGGGCAACCCCAAACCGTTTCAGCTGGACTTTCACCTAATCAAAGAAATGTGTCCCATGCGCTAAATACAACAGGTGTAGACCTTACAGTGAAATGCTTACTTACAAGCCCTTAACCAACAATGCAGTTTTAAGAAAAAATACCCCCAAAAATCACAAAATAATACAATATAAAATACGAAATAAAAGTAACAAATAATTAAAGAGCTGCAGTAAAAATAACAATAGCGAGGCTATATACAGGGGTATGGTTACCGAGTCAATGTGCGGGGGCACCGGTTAGTCGAGGTAATTGGGGTAATATGTACATGTAGGTAGAGTTATTAAAGTAAACAGAGAGTAGCAGCAGCGTAAAAGAGGGGTGGGGGGCAATGCAAATAGTCTGGGTAGCCTGGGTAGCAATGCAAATAGTCTGGGTAGCCATTTGATTAGATGTTCAGGAGTCTTATGGCTTGGGGGAGAAGCTGTTTAGAAGCCTCTTGGACCTAGACTTGGCGCTCCGGTACCGCTTGCTGTGCGGTAGCAGAGAGAACAGTCTGATTAGGGTGGCTGGAGTCTTTGACAATTCTTAGGGCCTTCCTCTGACACCGCTTGGTATAGAGGTCCTGGATGGCAGGAAGCTTTGCCCCAGTGATGTACTGGGCCGTACGCACTACCCTCTGTAGTGCCTTGCGGTCGGAGGCCGAGCAGTTGCCATACCAGGCAGTGATGCAACCACTCAGGATGCTCTCGATGGTCGAGCTGTAGAACCTTTTGAGGATCTGAGGACCCATGCCAAATCTTTTCAGTCTCCTTAGGGGGAATAGGTTTTGTTGTGCCCTCTTCACGACTGTCTTGGTGTGCTTGGACCATGTTAGTTTGTTGGTGATGTGGACACCAAGGAACATGAAGCTCTCAACCTGCTCCACTACAGCCCTGTCGATGAGAATGGGGGCGTGCTCGGTCCTCTTCTTTTTCCTGTAGTCCACAATCATCTCCTTTGTCTTGATCAAGTTGAGGGAGAGGTTGTTGTCCTGGCACCACACGGCCAGGTCTCTGACCTCCTCCCTATAGGCTGTCTCGTCGTTGTCGGTGATCAGGTCTACCGGTGTTGTGTCATCGGCAAACGTAATGATGGTGTTGGAGTCGTGCCTGGCCATGCAGTCATGAGTGAACAGGGAGTACATGAGGGGACTGAGCACGCACCCCTGAGGGGCACCCGTGTTGAAAATCAGCGTGGCGGATGTGTTGTTACCTACCCTTACCACCTGGGGGCGGCCCGTCCCGTTGCAGAGGGAGGTGTTTAGTCCCAGGGTCCTTAGTTTAGTGATGAGCTTTGAGGGCACTATGGTGTTGAACGCTGAGCTGTAGTCAATGAATAGCATTCTCACATAGGTGTTCCTATGAGAGTGTGATCACACAGTCATCCGGAACAGCTGATGCTCTCATGCATGTTTCAGTGTTACTTGCCTCGAAGCGAGCATAGAAGTAATTTAGCTCGTCTGGTAGGCTCGTGACACTGGGTAGCTTGCGGCTGTGCTTCCCTTTGTAGTCTGCAATAGTTTGCAAGCCCTGCCACATCCGACGAGCGTCGGAGCCCGTGTAGTACGATTCGATCTTAGTCCTGTATTGACGCTTTGCCTGTTTGATGGTTCGTCACAGGGCTGCCGCTCATTGAAAGCGGCAGCTCTACCCTTTAGCTCAGTGCGGATGTTGCCTGTAATCCATGGCTTCTGGTTGGGGTATGTACGTACAGTCACTGTGGGCACGACGTCATTGATGCACTTATTGATGAAGCCAGTGACTGATGTGGTGTACTCCTCAATGCCATCGGAAGAACCCCAGAACATATTCCAGTCTGTGCTAGCAAAACAGTCCTGTAGCTTAGAATCTGCTTTATCTGACCACTTTTTTTTTATTGACCGAGTCACTGGTGCTTCCTGCTTTAGTTTTTGCTTGTAAGCAGGAATCAGGAGGATAGAATTATGGTCAGATTTTCCAAATGGAGGGTGAGGGAGAGCTTTGTACGCGTCTCTGTGTGTGGAGTAAAGGTGGTCTAGAGTTGTTTTCCCTCTGGTTGCACATTTAACATGCTGGTAGAAATGAAGTAAAACGGATTTAAGTTTCCCTGCATTAAAGTCCCCGGCCACTAGGAGTGCTGCCTCTGGATGAGTGTTTTCCTGTTTGCTTATGGCCGTATACAGTTCATTGAGTGCGGTCTTAGTGCCAGCATCGGTTTGTGGTGGTAAATAGACAGCTACGAAAAATATAGATGAAAACTCTCTTGGTAAATAGTGTGGTCTACAGCTTATCATGAGATACTCTACCTCAGGCGAGCAAAACCTCAAGACTTCCTTACATATCGTGCACCAGCTGTTGTTTACAAATATACATAGACCGCCACCCCTTGTCTTACCAGAGGCTGCTGTTCTATCCTGCCGATACAGTGTATAACCCGCCAGCTGTATGTTATTCATGTCATCGTTCAGCCAAGACTCTGTGAAACATAAGATATTACAGTTTTTAATGTCCTGTTGGTAGGATATTCGTGCCTGTAGTTCGTCCATTTTATTATCAAGCGATTGTAAATTGGCCAATAGTATCGATGGCAAAGGCAGATTAGCCACTCGTCGCCGGCTCCTTAACAAGCACCCCGATCTCCTTCCGCGATATCTCCTTTTCTTTCTACTGCGAATGATGGGGATGAGGGCCCTGTCTGGAGCAAATCCCTCTCGTCCGACTCATAAAAAGAAAATTATTCGTCCAGTTCAAGGTGAGTAATCGCTGTTTTGATGTCCAGAAGCTCTTTTCGGTCATAAGAGACGGTAGCAGCAACATTATGTACAAAATAAGTTAAAACAATGCGAAAAAACACACAAAATAGCACGATTGGTTAAGTCCATAAAACGGCAGCCATCCCCTACGGCGCCATCATAAACCAATACTGTTCCATATTTATAGAGATTTATATTAGCTGACTCAGAGTCTTCGTTGTCTAGTGTCCTGAGTTTACTCTCATCGCTCTCTCTCTCTCTCCTCCCCCCTTTAGACGGTATGCCAGTGAAGTTGCCCTGTATGTCCATGAAGCTGTCGCCTCCTCTACCTCCTAAGAAGCTGATGATCTGTGTGGGTGCGAGGGGGAGCATGGAGCCCTCGGCCCTCACCTTTCAGAAGTGCATCTCTCCCTCCCACCATGTGGGGTCCCTTGGGGGCCACTCCCTACACTACGGGACCCTCCCTGTGCCCCTACACCCCCCCAGCCGCATCATAGAGGAACTCAACAAGACCCTGGCCCTCACTATGCAGCGATACAAGAGGTGAGGATTAAGGAGAAGTGTTTGTGTGTGTCTATCCATGCCTCCATGTGGATGGATTCAGTGGTTCACATATCCAGTCTGCCTTGTACTCTATTCCCATTGGTCCTGCCCTGTGCCTACACTACATCGGTGTGTTGGATAGTTGGATGGGGTTGTTAAGGAGCTTGTTAATCATGTGACTAAGGGTTTCTAATCAGTGAGGTTAAATTTGGAGTTACCACAATACAGATGTAGGATCCTAATTTGATCAGACTGTTGCAGGAGGTTTAAAAAGGCTTCTGACATGATTTTCCCTTACGGAAAATATATCTACCCCTACAAAAATGTCCATAAATTACAATCCACATTATTATTCATGTCCTATTGCTTCAGGATTATTTTTTGGCTGTAGCAAACTGGCTCACCTACATCTGCACTCTAGGCAGCATTTTGAAACGTCTGGTCAATCATACACATCTCAGTACAGAGACCATTTAATGCACTAATTCCCAGAGCCTTGGCTTTACCTCTGGGTGTATGTTTTTCATTGGCTGGTGTCTAACCAGTTCAGACCAATTTAGAGCACCACCAAAAACGCACACACACCATCTCCATCAGTCCACAGACACATCACACATGTGGAAAAGACTCTGCAATCGACCCACACACTCTGTGACTGATGTGCCAGCGCCAGATTGGCCTCCCATGATCCATCACTCTGATTGGTGGGCCAGCAGGGGGTTATGGACTCAAGCGCATAATAGATGTAGGCATCCTATTCCTTTTGTAGTCCTTTTTGTTTTACTCAGTTGCTGTCTAAATGTGTCTAAGTGTTATGTTAGCAAACCTTGTTATCTTTGGCCGGCCTAAAGGCACACCTAAACTGAGTTTGTAAAAGCAACAGAGATCATTATTCTCCAGTATGGGAGCTCCACAGTTGCTAGATTGCTGCTTGTTTTCCTGTCTGCTCCTGTGCTGTTTTCCTGATTGATGATGCTGCCTCAAGGCTCATTTGTGATTGGTTTGCAGTTTGTTTTTGCTGTGCCTCATGTCTCCCCTATGGTTGACACAGGCTGTGTGTTGTAGGTGTGGTAATGTGAGTCTCTACATCCTACCATGTCTGTTACATCCAGTCAGTCTAAGTCATGCAATGCTTCCCTGCAGAGTGAGGTACCAATATTATTTTAGGAGCCACTGACTGTGAGAATTAAGAGAGCTGTTCTGATTCTCTGGCTTGTTTTTCTACAGTGTTTCAGTCTTGTTTTTTCAGTTGAGTTGAGGTGCCGTTTATATGAGTTCCAGAGGTTATAGGTCATAGCTCCTTTCGTAATAACTGATGGTGGAAACATAACCTGACATTACCTAACTACTCCCCTGTCTGTCTAACACCACACACACACGGATGGACAGACACACATGCCCACCATCTCTTGCTAACCTTTTACCTTTCTCACCGACCTCAGCTCGCTGCACCACGCGGTTCCCACAGTGATGATAGCATGTGACTACAATAAAGAGAACCTCCCCAACGAGGAAGACTATCAAGAACTACCTGGTTCGTACAGGGACGAGGATGATGAAGAGGATGAGGAAGAGGAGGAGGAAGATGATGAAGATGAAACACTCTTTACAAGTAGGTGTTTGTTTATCCATCATTGGTTTGGGACCGTAGTGGCTGTTTGGTCTCTGCTTGGTGCCCCTGCTTCCTGGTAACAGCCTCAATGGCTGCTGGGATATGCAGTTTAAGAACTCTCCTTTTATTGGACCCCTCCATTCAGAGCTGTGAATCCCATTGGTTTTCGTCCCTGATTTGAGTGTTGAATGTGACCAAACAAAGCACTGAGGTGACAGTGTTGAGAGGTGTTGCGTAACCTCGGTCTGTTATGTCATGAAACACACACACACCATGGCTGGTCCTCAGATCCCCTGTTCCAGTAGTTCCCTTCACTCCTTTTCATAAGCAGTTGTGTGAATTATTGATTTGAGGCACATTATGTTTATGAGGTATTTATACACACCTCTCTCCTCTCTGTAATAGGGTTATGTAAACAGAAGAGTGGGTTGGAAACAGTAAACACACAAACACAGTCCCATCCTCTAGCTCACACTGGAGAGGGTAACTGCTGTGACAGTTTAATTGCTAGGGCATGAGGTAGCTGTGGTGCTAGTAATTCCAATTTTATCAAAATGTTATGGACAAAGTTTGCTGATCTTATTCTGGCCTCTCTAAAAAACAATTTGTCCTTGTGTGTGTACGTGTGTGTGTGTGCGTGCGTGCACGTGTGTGTATAGGTACCCTGGCTCTGAAGGTATTGAGGAAGGACTCCCTGGCCATTAAGATCAGTAACCGTCCGTCACAGAGAGAACTGGAGGAGAAGAACATACTGCCCACACAGTCAGACCAGGAGAAACTGGAGTTCAGGCAGCAGATAGGCACTAAGCTCACACGGTGAGAGACACACACACACATACAGATGCACACCCTCCCTATAGCAACGGAGAGACTTGAGTCACGTTAACATATAGGCACAAGGTCGCATGGAGAGAGTAAAATTCACACATACAAACACACACAGGCTCAGCTGCTCTTACACATTGCATACAGTCAAAACAATTGCAGAGAGAGAGAGACAGAGACAGAGAGAGAGAGAGAGAGAGAGAGAGAGAGAGAGAGAGAGAGAGAGAGAGAGAGAGAGAGAGAGAGAGAGAGAGAGAGAGAGAGAGAGAGAGAGAGAGAGAGAGAGAGAGAGGAGAGAGAGAGAGAGAGAGAGAGAGAGAGAGAGAGAGAGAGAGAAGAGAGAGAGAGAGAGAGAGAGAGAGAGAGAGAGAAGAGAGAGAGAGAGAGGAGAGAGAGAGAGAGGAGAGAGAGAGAGAGAGAGAGAGAGAGAGAGAGATGAGAGAGAGAGAGAGAGAGAGAGAGAGAGAGAGAGAGAGAGAGAGAGAGAGAGAGAGAGAGAGAGAGAGAGAGAGAGAGAGAGAGAGAGAGAGAGGAGATGATGGAAGGAAATGGATGAGTGGTAGAGGAGGGAGGGAGAGTAGCAGAGAGCCTGTCACATTTTTATCTTGAATATGCCAGTGAGAGGGCGGACAATCTTCAAGTGGGATTTTACCCTCACAGAGTACAGAACATGAATACAGGTGTGGCATATCAATTATGTATATAAACCCCTGGATTGCTGATGCAATGTATTGGCCATTGAGAGGCTTAGAAGCCACCAGTCGGCCATATTGGCACTGCCGAGTAGGAGCAGTCCTCCATAGGAATGCATTGAATTATACAGTATTTCAATTAAGGATAAAATTACATATATTAAGTATTTTTCTGTTGTAGTGGGGACAGTAACATTAGTAATCTCAAAAAAATTATACTTTAAGGAAAATGTTTATATATTTTTGTTATACTTATGTTTAGCTCACATAATCTAATTTTAAAGTATGCATTAAGGTGGCTGTAATATAATAAATGTAGCAAAAACTAAAGTAGACATTAATAAATGCATTTCTATAGCTTCCAAAATATTTTTTACAGTGGTGGGGGAGTGCGAAGATGGAGGCACAGTGGCTTTAACACAGCGCCCCCTATCAGTAAACTAATGTATATATAAATCATTGGGCAATACAGGAAGAAAACGGAATTCACAAACAATTTCCTTTCTTCTATTGCCTCCCACTCTCATTTGTCACACTCACTACAACTTGCCTTTTCCCTCACTCCATCTCTTCCTTCCCTCCCTCCATGTATCTCCTTCTCTACCTCCCTCTCCATCTCTCTGCTCCCCCCTCCCTACTCCTTCCTCCCTCCCCTTTCTCCATCTCTTTCCCTCCCTCTTGTTGCTGTATGAATAATTGTGTCAGACTGTAGAGGTGGTAAATAAATACATGTAAATCTGAGGCAGTCAGGGCTCACAGAAAACCTGCTCTGACATCAGCAAATAAAACACAATAAAACAAAACACGTTAGGAAATGGTCCCGACTGACTCTAGTTCTATTTTCTCAGGAGATTGAGTCAACGGCCAACTACAGAAGAGCTGGAACAGAGAAACATACTCAAACGTAAGTAGCACAGACTAGAAAGGCAGAAGACACATTTCCATTTCTCACGAAATTGATAATTAAGTGTCTTTTCTGTTTTATTCTATTCTAACCTGTCTCGCCCTCTCTCCCCTATCTCAGGGCACAATGAGCTGGAGGAGCAGGAGGAGATGAGAGAGCTCAAGAAACGCCTGTCGAGAAAGGTGAGAGAGGGGAGGAAGAGGGTTAGAGGGGGGGTGATTGGGTATCAATTTCCATTAGATGACAGACCATTGGAAATATGAGTGTGTGTGTGTGTGTGGTGACCCTCAATCACCTCACACACACACACACAGGGCCAGCCCTAGGCATAAATGACATAATTGACTGCTTAGGGCCCCACGGCCGCTAGGGGGCCCCAGACCCAAAATACAATTATAGTTGTCTTTTTGTACAAGAAAATTAGAATGGGGTCGCAACGACAGATTATCCATTATATTGACCAGATACTCTAATGGCCGATCTAAAGATTAAAATAAATGTCTTAAAAAATGGAAGGCAGTCGGGAAGAGGCAAGATCAGGTGGAACCATTCTAGCCAATGAGAGGGCTATATGCGTTTAAACAACTGGCACAACGCCGATATAAAGTGTTTTTTCTCAAAGTTGACGTGTCACGTGTCCTACTTATATCAGTACACTCGTAACAGCCTAAGCATTTCAAAACTTCTATTCGATCAAATAAGCCACACGTAGTAAATAAGCCATTCCGTTTTTTGTTAACCAAATAAAATAAAATGCCACCTGCTGGAGAAGACAGATTTTGGGCCCAGTTATCCCTCTCGCTTTGCCTCTTCCTCTCTGTTTCAACTTACTGTTGAGAGTTAGAATAGTAGAATACACAAGGTGCAATTTTGAAATTTGGTTGTGCATCAGCAGTTTTTCTCTTGTTATGTCAGTCACTGACAGACACCAACAACATTTAGCTTAGAGCCCCCAAAAGACTAGGGCCGGCCCTACACACACACACTCTGATAACCCTTTTTTACCCTGTCCCCAGTTAAGTCAGAGGCCCACGGTGGAGGAATTGAGGGAAGCTAAGATCCTGACCCACTTCAGTGACTATGTAGAGGTGGCTGATGCTCAGGACTACGACAGGAGGGCAGACAAACCCTGGACACGACTCACAGCTGCTGATAAGGTAATAACACTCACACTCACATGCAGGTGTGCACACACACACATACACAAATGCACAGTCATTTGAATACTGTTTTCTCCGACTGATCTCTGGCTCTGTTTGTCCCTCGTAGGCTGCCATACGTAAAGAACTCAATGAATTTAAAAACACAGAAATGGAAGTGCATGAGGGTAGTCGCCATCTCACCAGGTATGTACTGTATGTCACAGCCATACTACAAGCTGCAAGACAACACAAAGACACTAGCCCATATCTCAAGCCGTATACAGTAACTATTTGAAGAGTTTAATTCCAAAACGCTATATGTCAATTTTCAGAAATGTTGGTAAATTAGCTTTTATTGTTTAAAGAAATTATGAAAGAGATTGGTGTGCTTTTTCACTATCTAATCATGGCATGGGGTTGTTCAATGACCGACATGTATTTGTTTAAAATGTATCACTTGGTGGTTTCATTTCAGAGACATTTAGTTTTTTTCCCACAATAAATAGTACTGCTAGGTTTTATACAGTCAAATGTAACAAATAACTATACTTTTTATAAAGAAATGTACAAATGATACATTTGTTACATCAATATTTAATAATTAGAAGACAGGCGCAGGAATACGTATTAGTTTTTTTAATTTCTCCACCCAACACAAGGTACGTCATGAAAAACAACGGGGACGAAGCCCAAAACAAACACGTGTGTATATATATATATATATATATATATATATATATATATATATATATATATATATATATATATATATATATATATATATATATATAAACACAGGGATGTAACCCAAACAAAAGAGCGAGGTGTAAACCTCTAAACAATACACGGGACGAGACCCGTAATAACAAGAGCACAATACACGGTACTCACGAGACCAACGGACATGGGACAATAATCGACCAGGACAATGGGGAACAGAGGGCACATATATACACATACTAATCAGGGGGAATGGGAACCAGGAGTGCGTAATGAGACAAGACAGTCCGGGGTTGGTGGTAATGAACCAGGTCAGTGACGCCTAGAAGACCGGTGACGTAGACCTCCGGAGCTGGTGAACGGAATGAGCAGCAGTACCGGGGGGGATCTGTGACATCAATACAGTAATATGAGATCTGTAAAACATTTTAGTAATTTAGCAGATGCTCTTATCCAGTGCATTCATCTTAAGATAGGTGAGACAACCACATATCACAGTTAAATATACAGGATACGAACATTCCATTCCATTTAAACAATGAATATAGCGTTTAGGAAAAAAAGCACCTTTTCATACACATCTAAAATCTATGAATAAAAAATCTGATAACAGTAATATTTTACACACACATGAAGGTACCCATAAGCAATCATTTCTGATGAAAAAACACAAATGTTTAAAATTGGTGGATATAGCGTTTTGGAAATAAACTCTTCAATTATCTCTCTCTCTCCCTCTCTTTCTCTGTCCTGTAGGTTTCATCGACCATAGTTCTTCTTCTGCCATCTTTTACAAGAACCTCAAGTGCTGGACCGCAAACTACTGCCTCTGTGTACCACACCCCATCGCTTCCAGACCAGAACACAACAAGACCAGAACTGGACCAGAACCACACTAGAACCAGAGTAGAACATGTTCTGAAACTGACCCGAAATGTAATCTGAACCTGGAGGGGTGTGTGTACAGAACTGGGCAGCTGACACTACTCCAGGCTCCAGTGTTGCCCCAAAATAGGCGCTAATAACTGGAGAGGGCAGACTGGACCAATCGCAACAGTATCTTGGTCCTGTGGTTATAGAGCGGTCACAGTGTGGTCGTGTTGGGGTTGCAGAGAGTGAGCGTCGTACACATGGAGAGAGACTGATGGAAAGCACTGGACGGACTGACTGGGTCCTCCTCTAAATGGAGATTATATGGACTAAAAAGTATTGTTTTTAACAGCCTTTTATTCTAATTTTTTATGATGGAGATAGTTAATGTGTTTACTTTACTGCACTTTGGTTTTTGACGGTACTCTATGGAGGGGTTATGGAACTCTATTCCTATATCTGTGCCAATGAGACTTTGGGATTGTGGGAGATTGAGTTTGGGAGGGCACCCGTAAGGAATACAGAGAGACATCCTACAACTGATTGGTAAAAATGATTCTCCTCCAAGGGTTGTTGTTCCTGCCTTTTAATACTTTTTGGTACATTGTTAGTTTGACTGTTTTCCATTGTGGGCTGCTGTTTCCAAAACAGAGGGACCAAATCCTTTTAATCTGATAGTACTGCAGAATAGTATTCTGTAATAAGTGTGTTGCGGTTAAAGTACTACGTACAATACCGTATACGGTATGTGCTACTCTGAAGGAAACTGTAGTAGGAGAATATGATCAGAATATTTACCTCTAAAAAAGTTGAAATGCAAATATAGATATAGAAATGTGAACCTAGCAATAATTGAACTTCTCTTTCCTCCATCTGTCTCTCTTTCTTGGCTGCATTCAAGTGAACAATTACTGGGAACATTTCAGAGATCTACCCGCTCAATGGTGGTCCTCTGTAGCTCAATTGGTAGAGCATGGCACTTGTAACGCCAGGGTAGTGGGTTCGATCTCCGGGACCACCCATATGTAAAAATGTATGCACACATGACTGTAAGTCGCTTTGGATAAAAAGCGTCTGCTAAATGGCATATTATTATTATTATTATTAATACCAAAACACTTTGAAACGCTGATGTGAGTTGGGATCTTGAATGCAACCCAGATCATCATTATTACTGTTGAGAGTTCTGCAACCCTCTGTATAGTGTCACTGTACCTGTTGTGTTGTTTACAGGGATGAAAACGTTGCCAAATATACTTTGTTTGAATGACATTTGATCATGTATGTTGTCAATATAATGTTTCAGCGGAGTGCTCAATAGACTGGTAAGTATCAGTTATGAATGGAATTGTTCCATTTCTCACTGTTCTCAAAACAGGAATTGCATGGTTCCACCTGGTTTGGCCTCATAGTGGAGAACCTACATTAGACAACCCTTTGGCTGTGAATGAAAGTACAGTACCATCTTTCGCTCACAAAGAGCCAGACACCTCAAAGTACAAGGAAAAACATTATTCTTGTTTTTTTACAATGAACACATGCAGTTGATGAGTTGGTCTTCATTGTTTAGTCTGAGAACCCTTTGACTTGTGGTGTATCCTGGTTTTGTGTGTGTGTGTGCACGCATGCCTACAGGGACATGTTCATTAGGCACAAAACAGTGCTTACTTAACGACCCAGGACTCAGTGTTGTGTCTCCCTGTGTCCAAACTAACAAAAGATGACACTCTTTGTATAATATATGTACATCATACAAAAGAAACTTGGACTTTAAATATGTGTTTATTTTTTGTACAGAAGGAAACTGCATGCGATGATTGTTAACTTATTGTTCATCTTCTATAGCCCTGCTTATACCTGGTTCTAACTTGGGTCCTTTGTCCTGATCTTGTCCACATTCTAGAAAATCAAAAGACACATTGTGATCTGATCATTCTGCCCACTTCCGGAGGTAGTCAGGCACACAGTGTGTAGATCTGGACAGAGAAAACATTTAAATCATCATTCTGCCATCTAAAATCATTGACAGGTGGCACCATTGACTGATTACATCAATATATCTTACAATAAATAAATATTATCTTTGAAAGAATAGCTGTGAAACTATTTGCATAAAGGAAGGGACCAGGAAATCTGGTCACAATGCAGACACAGTGGATGGACAACAGACACATTTTAATTGCACGTGTAGACACATTTCTGGAACTGTGGGCACACTCAGAATGTAGACAAGATCAGAACAACGAAACTATGAAAGCACCAGGTATAAACGGGGCTTGTGATGTATGCAGTTTCTTATCTAAAGGAAACATCTAAAAAAACAAGAACTTTCGTAACTGCTTTTTTCTTCAACCTTCTCTATTCCATACATACAGTGGG
>NC_140008.1:37157783-37264773 GCF_964263955.1 Coregonus lavaretus | reverse complement strand
GATTGATTTATTCTATGCCCAGGTACAGTTGAGTTCCAGATGCCTGGAGAGGGGCCGTGTCCACAAGACCACACCCAGAATCCCAGCCAGCCTCCACCCACTAAGAAGGTTATGGTGTATCCAGGCGAAGGGGCTGGGGCGGAGTCATCCCATCACATCATAAAAAATAAAAAACAACCCCCAGTGCTACCCCCCAAACCGTTCAACTGGCTGCCCAACCACATCACAGGTACAGCCCTGTAATCCTCTATGTGTCTATGGGCGTATCCCTGTGTCATTCTTCGCATTTACTTTGCGTTCTGTTTTTACTGGACACCAGCCCACCAGCTTGCCGCTTGTGTGGGTCTATCAACGTGTGTATCTGACTCCGATTTTTCTTTCTCTCTCTCAATTCAATTTCAATTCAATTTATGGGCTTTATTGGCATGGGAAACGTATGATAACATTGCCTTTGCAAGTGAAGTAGATGGTAAACAAATGTGAAATAAACAATACAAATTAACAGTAAACATTACACTCAGAAGTTCCAAAAGAATAAAGACATTTCAAATGTCATAGTATGTATATATACAGTGTTGTAACAATGTGCAAATAGTTAAAGTACAAATGGGAAAATAAATAAACATAAATATGGGTTGTATTTACAATTGTGTTTGTTCTTCACTGGTTGCCCTTTTCTTGTGGCAACAGGTCACAAATCTCGCTGCTGTGATGGCACACTGTGGTATTTCACCCAGTAGATAAGGGAGTTTATCAAAATTGGGTTTGTTTTCGAATTCTTTGTGGATCTGTGTAATCTGAGGGAAATATGTGTCTCTAATATGGTCATACATTTGACAGGAGGCTAGAAAGTGCAGCTCAGTTGCCACCTCATTTTGTGGGTAGTGTGCACATAGCCTGTCTTCTCTTGAGAGCCAGGTCTGCCTACGGCGGCCTTTCTCAATAGCAAGGCTATGCTCACTGAGTCTGTACATAGTCAAAGCTTTCCTTAAGTTTGGGTCAGTCACAGTGGTCAGGTATTCTGCCACTGTGTACTCTCTGTTCAGGGCCAAATAGCATTCTAGTTTGCTCAGTTTTTTTGTTAATTCTTTTGAATGTGTCAAGTAATTCTCTTTTTGTTTTCTCATGATTTGGTTGGGTCTAATTGTGTTGTTGTCCTGGGGCTCTGTGGGGTCTGTTTGTGTTTGTGAACAGAGCCCCAGGACCAGCTTTCTTAGGGGACTCTTCTCCAAGTTAATCTCTCTGTAGGTGATGGCTTTGTTATTGGTTTGGGAATCGCTTCCTTTTAAGTGGTTATAGAATTTAACGGCTCTTTTCTGGATTTTGATAATTAGTGGGTATCGGCCTAATTCTGCTCTGCATGCATTATTTGGTGTTTGTCGTTTGACACTGAGGATATTTTTGCAGAATTCTGCATGCAGAGTCTCAATTTGGTGTTTGTCCCATTTTGTGAATTCTTGGTTTGTGAGTGGACCCCAGACCTCACAACCATAAAGGGCAATGGGTTCTATAACTGATTCAAGTATTTCTAGCCAGATCCTAATTGGTATGTCAAATTTTATGTTCTGTTTGATGGCATAAAAGGCCCTTCTTGCCTTGTCTCTCAGATCGTTCACAGCTTTGTGGAAGTTACCTGTGGCGCTGTTTAGACCAAGGTATGTATAGTTTTTTGTGTGCTCTAGGGCAAGGGTGTCTAGATGGAATTTGTATTTGTGGTCCTGGCAACTGGACCTTTTTTGGAACACCATTATTTTTGTCTTTCAGAAATTTACTGTCAGGGCCCAGGTCTGACAGAATCTGTGCATGCAGAAGATCTAGGTGCTGCTGTAGGCCCTCCTTGGTTGGTGACAGAAGCACCAGATCATCAGCAAACAGTAGACATTTGACTTCAGATTCTAGTAGGGTGAGGCCGGGTGCTGCAGACTGTTCTAGTGCCCTTGCCAATTCGTTGATATATATGTTGAAGAGGGTGGGGCTTAAACTGCATCCGGGTCTCACCCCACGGCCCTGTGGAAAGAAATGTGTGTGTTTTTAGCCAATTTTAACCGCACACTTGTTGTTTGTGCACATGGATTTTACAATGTTTAACCCCCAACCCCATTTTCCATCTATTTGTATAGCAGACCCTTATGCCAAATTGAGTCAAAAGCTTTTTTGAAATCAACAAAGCATGAGAAGACTTTGCCTTTGTTTTGGTTTGTTTGTTTGTCAATTAGGGTGTGCAGGGTGAATACGTGGTCTGTCGTACGGTAATTTGGTAAAAAGCCAATTTGACATTTACTGTGTACATTGTTTTCACTGAGGAAATGAACTAGTCTGCTGTTAATGATAATGCAGAGGATTTTCCCAAGGTTGCTGTTGACGCATATCCCACGATAGTTATTGGGGTCAAATTTGTCTCCACTTTTGTGGATTGGGGTGATCAGTCCTTGGTTCTAAATATTGGGGAAGATGCCAGAACTAAGGATAATGTTAGAGTTTAAGTATAGCCAATTGGAATTTGTGGTCTGCATATTTTATCATTTCATTGAGGATACCATCAACACCACAGGCCTTTTTGGGTTGGAGGGTTTGTATTTTGTCCTGTAGTTCATTCAATGTAATTGGACAATCCAGTGTGTTCTGGTAGTCTTTAATAGTTGATTCTAAGATTTGCATTTGATCATGTATATTTTTTTGCTGTTTGATCTTTGTTATAGGGCCAAAAAGATTAGAGAAGTGGTTTACCCATACATCTCCCGTGTTGCTCAGTTGGTAGAGCATGGCGTTTGCAACGCCAGGGTTGTGGGTTCGATTCCACGGGGGACCAGTATGAAAAAATGTATGCACTCACTAATTGTAAGTCGCTCTGGATAAGAGCGTCTGCTAAATGACTAAAATGTAAATGTAAATCTCAGTTTTGGATAGATAGCTCTTCGTGTTGTTGTTTGTTTTCCAATTTTCCCAGAAGTGGTTAGAGTCTATGGATTCTTCAATTACACTGAGCTGATTTCTGACGTGCTGTTCCTTCTTTTTCTGTAGTGTATTTCTGTATTGTATTAGTGATTCACCATAGTGAAGGCGTAGGCTCAGGTTTTCTGGGTCTCAATGTTTTTGGTTGGATAGGTTTCTCAATTTCCTTCTTAGGTTTTTGCATTCTTCATCAAACCATTTGTCATTGTTGTTACTTTTCTTCAGTTCTCTGTTAGAGATTTTTAGATTTGATAGGGAAGCTGAGAGGTCAAAATACTGTTTAGGTTTTCTACTGCCAAGTTTACACCTTTACTATTACAGTGGAACGTTTTGTCTGGGAAGTTGTCTAGAATGGATTGAATTTGTTGTTGCCTAATAGTTTTTTGGTAGGTTTTGACACTACTTTCCTTCCATCTATAGCATTTCTTAATATTATTCAGTTCCTTTGGCTTTGATGCCTCATGATTGAGTATTGCTCTGTTCAAGTAGACTGTGATTTTGCTGTGGTCTGATAGTGGACTGACTGTGAACGCTCTGAGAGACTCTGGGTTGAGGTCAGTGATAAAGTAGTCTACAGTACTACTGCCAAGAGATGAGCTATAGGTGTACGTACCATAGGAGTCCCCTCAAAGCCTACCATTGACTATGTACATACCCAGCGTGCGACAGAGCTGCAGGAGTTGTGACCCATTTTTGTTGGTTATGTTGTCATTGTTGTGCATAGGGGGGCATATGGGGGAGAGAATGCTGTCACCTCCAGGCAGGTGTTTGTCTCCCTGTGTGCTGAGGGTGTCAGGTTCTTGTCCAGTTCTGGCATTTAGGTCGCCACAGACTAGTACATGTCCCTGGGTCTGAAATTATTGATTTCCGCCTCCAGGATGGAGAAGCTGTCTTCATTAAAGTATGTGGATTCTAGTGGGGGGATATAGGTAGCACACAGGAGGACATTTTTCTCTGTTGAGATAATTTCCTTTTGAATTTCTAGCCAAATGTAAAATGTTCCTGTTTTGATTAATTTAATAGAGTGAGTTAGGTCTGCTCTATACCAAATTAGCATACCCCCTGAGTCCCTTCTCTGTTTCACACCTGGTAGTTTGGTGGATGGGACTACCAGCTCTCTGTAATCTAGAGGGCAACCAGTGGGTCCGTCTTCTCTATACCATGTTTCTTGTAGGATGACAATGTCTGTATTTCCGATTTCTTTGGTGAAGTCCAGGTTCCTGCTCTTTAGGCCAAAGGCAGATGACCTCGGGCCTTGGATATTCCAGGATGAGATAGTAAAGGCTTTGTTTTCCATAAAGTGTCTAATGTTGTTGGTCGTGTGGTTTGGCCTCAGGCCAGTAAGTGTGAGCAGAGCCTGCTGGGCATCTGGTACATGCCATTGGCTTGGGCTAGTGTAAGAGTGAGGGTTGGGCCTGTTTAACGGCTCAACAAGACCCTGGGCGTATGTGTGACTTTTATGTTGAGGCCCTCTTTGCGGGAGTGGGGGGCATGGGGTGGGTAGGAGGGGCATAGGTCTGTGTTTGTCCTCAGTGGGTGTGG
The DNA here is from genome assembly GCF_964263955.1 of Coregonus lavaretus. Classification (NCBI taxonomy): domain Eukaryota; kingdom Metazoa; phylum Chordata; class Actinopteri; order Salmoniformes; family Salmonidae; genus Coregonus; species Coregonus lavaretus. The sequence goes on along the minus strand of NC_140008.1, from coordinate 37,260,279 downwards.
GGCAGTCATCAGGAGGGCTAACAGGGTGGCTGACAGGGGGGGTGGTCAGAGGGGTTGGGATCCCCTGGGCTTGGGGTTCTTCATTTGTTTGTCTGGCTGTGATATCGAGGCTATGGTCAGGGTCTAGGGTGTACTGCTCTGCTGCGGTGTCGAGACTTTGGTCAGGATCTGAGGTGGGCTGTTCTGCTGGCTTCTCTGCAGGGGTGGCCAGCTCTCTAACAGGTTGTTCTCTGTCACCCGTCATCGTTCTCACCTTCTCCTCCAGCACTCTGATCCTCTCCTCTAGTGCTCTGTTCTTCTCCTGCTCCTGCTCTTTCTCCTGTTGATGTTGATTTCTTTGATTAGGTGAAAGTCCAGCTCAAACGGTTTGGGGTTGACCTGTAACAAATCAAATCGATTTGATTTGGTACAGGGCAACCCCAAACCGTTTCAGCTGGACTTTCACCTAATCAAAGAAATGTGTCCCATGCGCTAAATACAACAGGTGTAGACCTTACAGTGAAATGCTTACTTACAAGCCCTTAACCAACAATGCAGTTTTAAGAAAAAATACCCCCAAAAATCACAAAATAATACAATATAAAATACGAAATAAAAGTAACAAATAATTAAAGAGCTGCAGTAAAAATAACAATAGCGAGGCTATATACAGGGGTATGGTTACCGAGTCAATGTGCGGGGGCACCGGTTAGTCGAGGTAATTGGGGTAATATGTACATGTAGGTAGAGTTATTAAAGTAAACAGAGAGTAGCAGCAGCGTAAAAGAGGGGTGGGGGGCAATGCAAATAGTCTGGGTAGCCTGGGTAGCAATGCAAATAGTCTGGGTAGCCATTTGATTAGATGTTCAGGAGTCTTATGGCTTGGGGGAGAAGCTGTTTAGAAGCCTCTTGGACCTAGACTTGGCGCTCCGGTACCGCTTGCTGTGCGGTAGCAGAGAGAACAGTCTGATTAGGGTGGCTGGAGTCTTTGACAATTCTTAGGGCCTTCCTCTGACACCGCTTGGTATAGAGGTCCTGGATGGCAGGAAGCTTTGCCCCAGTGATGTACTGGGCCGTACGCACTACCCTCTGTAGTGCCTTGCGGTCGGAGGCCGAGCAGTTGCCATACCAGGCAGTGATGCAACCACTCAGGATGCTCTCGATGGTCGAGCTGTAGAACCTTTTGAGGATCTGAGGACCCATGCCAAATCTTTTCAGTCTCCTTAGGGGGAATAGGTTTTGTTGTGCCCTCTTCACGACTGTCTTGGTGTGCTTGGACCATGTTAGTTTGTTGGTGATGTGGACACCAAGGAACATGAAGCTCTCAACCTGCTCCACTACAGCCCTGTCGATGAGAATGGGGGCGTGCTCGGTCCTCTTCTTTTTCCTGTAGTCCACAATCATCTCCTTTGTCTTGATCAAGTTGAGGGAGAGGTTGTTGTCCTGGCACCACACGGCCAGGTCTCTGACCTCCTCCCTATAGGCTGTCTCGTCGTTGTCGGTGATCAGGTCTACCGGTGTTGTGTCATCGGCAAACGTAATGATGGTGTTGGAGTCGTGCCTGGCCATGCAGTCATGAGTGAACAGGGAGTACATGAGGGGACTGAGCACGCACCCCTGAGGGGCACCCGTGTTGAAAATCAGCGTGGCGGATGTGTTGTTACCTACCCTTACCACCTGGGGGCGGCCCGTCCCGTTGCAGAGGGAGGTGTTTAGTCCCAGGGTCCTTAGTTTAGTGATGAGCTTTGAGGGCACTATGGTGTTGAACGCTGAGCTGTAGTCAATGAATAGCATTCTCACATAGGTGTTCCTATGAGAGTGTGATCACACAGTCATCCGGAACAGCTGATGCTCTCATGCATGTTTCAGTGTTACTTGCCTCGAAGCGAGCATAGAAGTAATTTAGCTCGTCTGGTAGGCTCGTGACACTGGGTAGCTTGCGGCTGTGCTTCCCTTTGTAGTCTGCAATAGTTTGCAAGCCCTGCCACATCCGACGAGCGTCGGAGCCCGTGTAGTACGATTCGATCTTAGTCCTGTATTGACGCTTTGCCTGTTTGATGGTTCGTCACAGGGCTGCCGCTCATTGAAAGCGGCAGCTCTACCCTTTAGCTCAGTGCGGATGTTGCCTGTAATCCATGGCTTCTGGTTGGGGTATGTACGTACAGTCACTGTGGGCACGACGTCATTGATGCACTTATTGATGAAGCCAGTGACTGATGTGGTGTACTCCTCAATGCCATCGGAAGAACCCCAGAACATATTCCAGTCTGTGCTAGCAAAACAGTCCTGTAGCTTAGAATCTGCTTTATCTGACCACTTTTTTTTTATTGACCGAGTCACTGGTGCTTCCTGCTTTAGTTTTTGCTTGTAAGCAGGAATCAGGAGGATAGAATTATGGTCAGATTTTCCAAATGGAGGGTGAGGGAGAGCTTTGTACGCGTCTCTGTGTGTGGAGTAAAGGTGGTCTAGAGTTGTTTTCCCTCTGGTTGCACATTTAACATGCTGGTAGAAATGAAGTAAAACGGATTTAAGTTTCCCTGCATTAAAGTCCCCGGCCACTAGGAGTGCTGCCTCTGGATGAGTGTTTTCCTGTTTGCTTATGGCCGTATACAGTTCATTGAGTGCGGTCTTAGTGCCAGCATCGGTTTGTGGTGGTAAATAGACAGCTACGAAAAATATAGATGAAAACTCTCTTGGTAAATAGTGTGGTCTACAGCTTATCATGAGATACTCTACCTCAGGCGAGCAAAACCTCAAGACTTCCTTACATATCGTGCACCAGCTGTTGTTTACAAATATACATAGACCGCCACCCCTTGTCTTACCAGAGGCTGCTGTTCTATCCTGCCGATACAGTGTATAACCCGCCAGCTGTATGTTATTCATGTCATCGTTCAGCCAAGACTCTGTGAAACATAAGATATTACAGTTTTTAATGTCCTGTTGGTAGGATATTCGTGCCTGTAGTTCGTCCATTTTATTATCAAGCGATTGTAAATTGGCCAATAGTATCGATGGCAAAGGCAGATTAGCCACTCGTCGCCGGCTCCTTAACAAGCACCCCGATCTCCTTCCGCGATATCTCCTTTTCTTTCTACTGCGAATGATGGGGATGAGGGCCCTGTCTGGAGCAAATCCCTCTCGTCCGACTCATAAAAAGAAAATTATTCGTCCAGTTCAAGGTGAGTAATCGCTGTTTTGATGTCCAGAAGCTCTTTTCGGTCATAAGAGACGGTAGCAGCAACATTATGTACAAAATAAGTTAAAACAATGCGAAAAAACACACAAAATAGCACGATTGGTTAAGTCCATAAAACGGCAGCCATCCCCTACGGCGCCATCATAAACCAATACTGTTCCATATTTATAGAGATTTATATTAGCTGACTCAGAGTCTTCGTTGTCTAGTGTCCTGAGTTTACTCTCATCGCTCTCTCTCTCTCTCCTCCCCCCTTTAGACGGTATGCCAGTGAAGTTGCCCTGTATGTCCATGAAGCTGTCGCCTCCTCTACCTCCTAAGAAGCTGATGATCTGTGTGGGTGCGAGGGGGAGCATGGAGCCCTCGGCCCTCACCTTTCAGAAGTGCATCTCTCCCTCCCACCATGTGGGGTCCCTTGGGGGCCACTCCCTACACTACGGGACCCTCCCTGTGCCCCTACACCCCCCCAGCCGCATCATAGAGGAACTCAACAAGACCCTGGCCCTCACTATGCAGCGATACAAGAGGTGAGGATTAAGGAGAAGTGTTTGTGTGTGTCTATCCATGCCTCCATGTGGATGGATTCAGTGGTTCACATATCCAGTCTGCCTTGTACTCTATTCCCATTGGTCCTGCCCTGTGCCTACACTACATCGGTGTGTTGGATAGTTGGATGGGGTTGTTAAGGAGCTTGTTAATCATGTGACTAAGGGTTTCTAATCAGTGAGGTTAAATTTGGAGTTACCACAATACAGATGTAGGATCCTAATTTGATCAGACTGTTGCAGGAGGTTTAAAAAGGCTTCTGACATGATTTTCCCTTACGGAAAATATATCTACCCCTACAAAAATGTCCATAAATTACAATCCACATTATTATTCATGTCCTATTGCTTCAGGATTATTTTTTGGCTGTAGCAAACTGGCTCACCTACATCTGCACTCTAGGCAGCATTTTGAAACGTCTGGTCAATCATACACATCTCAGTACAGAGACCATTTAATGCACTAATTCCCAGAGCCTTGGCTTTACCTCTGGGTGTATGTTTTTCATTGGCTGGTGTCTAACCAGTTCAGACCAATTTAGAGCACCACCAAAAACGCACACACACCATCTCCATCAGTCCACAGACACATCACACATGTGGAAAAGACTCTGCAATCGACCCACACACTCTGTGACTGATGTGCCAGCGCCAGATTGGCCTCCCATGATCCATCACTCTGATTGGTGGGCCAGCAGGGGGTTATGGACTCAAGCGCATAATAGATGTAGGCATCCTATTCCTTTTGTAGTCCTTTTTGTTTTACTCAGTTGCTGTCTAAATGTGTCTAAGTGTTATGTTAGCAAACCTTGTTATCTTTGGCCGGCCTAAAGGCACACCTAAACTGAGTTTGTAAAAGCAACAGAGATCATTATTCTCCAGTATGGGAGCTCCACAGTTGCTAGATTGCTGCTTGTTTTCCTGTCTGCTCCTGTGCTGTTTTCCTGATTGATGATGCTGCCTCAAGGCTCATTTGTGATTGGTTTGCAGTTTGTTTTTGCTGTGCCTCATGTCTCCCCTATGGTTGACACAGGCTGTGTGTTGTAGGTGTGGTAATGTGAGTCTCTACATCCTACCATGTCTGTTACATCCAGTCAGTCTAAGTCATGCAATGCTTCCCTGCAGAGTGAGGTACCAATATTATTTTAGGAGCCACTGACTGTGAGAATTAAGAGAGCTGTTCTGATTCTCTGGCTTGTTTTTCTACAGTGTTTCAGTCTTGTTTTTTCAGTTGAGTTGAGGTGCCGTTTATATGAGTTCCAGAGGTTATAGGTCATAGCTCCTTTCGTAATAACTGATGGTGGAAACATAACCTGACATTACCTAACTACTCCCCTGTCTGTCTAACACCACACACACACGGATGGACAGACACACATGCCCACCATCTCTTGCTAACCTTTTACCTTTCTCACCGACCTCAGCTCGCTGCACCACGCGGTTCCCACAGTGATGATAGCATGTGACTACAATAAAGAGAACCTCCCCAACGAGGAAGACTATCAAGAACTACCTGGTTCGTACAGGGACGAGGATGATGAAGAGGATGAGGAAGAGGAGGAGGAAGATGATGAAGATGAAACACTCTTTACAAGTAGGTGTTTGTTTATCCATCATTGGTTTGGGACCGTAGTGGCTGTTTGGTCTCTGCTTGGTGCCCCTGCTTCCTGGTAACAGCCTCAATGGCTGCTGGGATATGCAGTTTAAGAACTCTCCTTTTATTGGACCCCTCCATTCAGAGCTGTGAATCCCATTGGTTTTCGTCCCTGATTTGAGTGTTGAATGTGACCAAACAAAGCACTGAGGTGACAGTGTTGAGAGGTGTTGCGTAACCTCGGTCTGTTATGTCATGAAACACACACACACCATGGCTGGTCCTCAGATCCCCTGTTCCAGTAGTTCCCTTCACTCCTTTTCATAAGCAGTTGTGTGAATTATTGATTTGAGGCACATTATGTTTATGAGGTATTTATACACACCTCTCTCCTCTCTGTAATAGGGTTATGTAAACAGAAGAGTGGGTTGGAAACAGTAAACACACAAACACAGTCCCATCCTCTAGCTCACACTGGAGAGGGTAACTGCTGTGACAGTTTAATTGCTAGGGCATGAGGTAGCTGTGGTGCTAGTAATTCCAATTTTATCAAAATGTTATGGACAAAGTTTGCTGATCTTATTCTGGCCTCTCTAAAAAACAATTTGTCCTTGTGTGTGTACGTGTGTGTGTGTGCGTGCGTGCACGTGTGTGTATAGGTACCCTGGCTCTGAAGGTATTGAGGAAGGACTCCCTGGCCATTAAGATCAGTAACCGTCCGTCACAGAGAGAACTGGAGGAGAAGAACATACTGCCCACACAGTCAGACCAGGAGAAACTGGAGTTCAGGCAGCAGATAGGCACTAAGCTCACACGGTGAGAGACACACACACACATACAGATGCACACCCTCCCTATAGCAACGGAGAGACTTGAGTCACGTTAACATATAGGCACAAGGTCGCATGGAGAGAGTAAAATTCACACATACAAACACACGCAGGCTCAGCTGCTCTTACACATTGCATACAGTCAAAACAATTGCAGAGAGAGAGAGAGAGAGAGAGAGAGAGAGAGAGAGAGAGAGAGAGAGAGAGAGAGAGAGAGAGAGAGAGAGAGAGAGAGAGAGAGAGAGAGAGAGAGAGAGAGAGAGAGAGAGAGAGAGAGAGAGAGAGAGAGAGAGAGAGAGAGAGAGAGAGAGAGAGAGAGAGAGAGAGAGAGGAGAGAGAGAGAGAGAGAGAGAGAGAGAGAGAGAGAGAGAGAGAGAGAGAGAGAGAGAGAGAGAGAGAGAGAGAGAGAGAGAGAGAGAGAGAGAGAGAGAGAGAGAGAGAGAGAGAGAGAGAGAGAGAGAGAGAGAGAGAGAGAGAGAGAGAGAGAGAGAGAGAGAGAGAGAGAAGGAAATGGATGAGCGGTAGAGGAGGGAGGGAGAGTAGCAGAGAGCCTGTCACATTTTTATCTTGAATATGCCAGTGAGAGGGCGGACATCTTCAAGTGGGATTTTACCCTCACAGAGTACAGAACATGAATACAGGTGTGGCAATATCAATTATGTATATAAACCCCTGGATTGCTGATGCAATGTATTGGCCATTGAGAGGCTTAGAAGCCACCAGTCGGCCATATTGGCACTGCCGAGTAGGAGCAGTCCTCCATAGGAATGCATTGAATTATACAGTATTTCAATTAAGGATAAAATTACATATATTAAGTATTTTTCTGTTGTAGTGGGGACAGTAACATTAGTAATCTCAAAAAAATTATACTTTAAGGAAAATGTTTATATATTTTTGTATACTTATGTTTAGCTCACATAATCTAATTTTAAAGTATGCATTAAGGTGGCTGTAATATAATAAATGTAGCAAAAACTAAAGTAGACATTAATAAATGCATTTCTATAGCTTCCAAAATATTTTTTACAGTGGTGGGGGAGTGCGAAGATGGAGGCACAGTGGCTTTAACACAGCGCCCCCTATCAGTAAACTAATGTATATATAAATCATTGGGCAATACAGGAAGAAACGGAATTCACAAACAATTTCCTTTCTTCTATTGCCTCCCACTCTCATTTGTCACACTCACTACAACTTGCCTTTTCCCTCACTCCATCTCTTCCTTCCCTCCCTCCCTCTCTCCATTTATCTCCTTCTCTACCTCCCTCTCCATCTCTCTGCTTCCCCCTCCCTACTCCTTCCTCCCTCCCCTTTCTCCATTTTTCTCCATCTCTTTCCCTCCCTCTTGTTGCTGTATGAATAATTGTGTCAGACTGTAGAGGTGGTAAATAAATACATGTAAATCTGAGGCAGTCAGGGCTCACAGAAAACCTGCTCTGACATCAGCAAATAAAACACAATAAAACAAAACACAATAAAACACGTTAGGAAATGGTCCCGACTGACTCTAGTTCTATTTTCTCAGGAGATTGAGTCAACGGCCAACTACAGAAGAGCTGGAACAGAGAAACATACTCAAACGTAAGTAGCACAGACTAGAAAGGCAGAAGACACATTTCCATTTCTCACGAAATTGATAATTAAGTGTCTATTCTGTTTTATTCTATTCTAACCTGTCTCGCCCTCTCTCCCCTATCTCAGGGCACAATGAGCTGGAGGAGCAGGAGGAGATGAGAGAGCTCAAAAAACGCCTGTCGAGAAAGGTGAGAGAGGGGAGGAAGAGGGTTAGAGGGGGGTGATTGGGTATCAATTTCCATTAGATGACAGACCATTGGAAATATGAGTGTGTGTGTGTGTGTGGTGACCCTCAATCACCTCACACACACACACACAGGGCCAGCCCTAGGCATAAATGACATAATTGACTGCTTAGGGCCCCACGGCCGCTAGGGGGCCCCAGACCCAAAATACAATTATAGTTGTCTTTTTTTACAAGAAAATTAGAATGGGGTCGCAACGACAGATTATCCATTATATTGACCAGATACTCTAATGGCCGATCTAAAGATTAAAATAAATGTCTTAAAAAATGGAAGGCAGTCGGGAAGAGGCAAGATCAGGTGGAACCATTCTAGCCAATGAGAGGGCTATATGCGTTTAAACAACTGGCACAACGCCGATATAAAGTGTTTTTTCTCAAAGTTGACGTGTCACGTGTCCTACTTATATCAGTACACTCGTAACAGCCTAAGCATTTCAAAACTTCTATTCGATCAAATAAGCCACACGTAGTAAATAAGCCATTCCGTTTTTTGTTAACCAAATAAAATAAAATGCCACCTGCTGGAGAAGACAGATTTTGGGCCCAGTTATCCCTCTCGCTTTGCCTCTTCCTCTCTGTTTCAACTTACTGTTGAGAGTTAGAATAGTAGAATACACAAGGTGCAATTTTGAAATTTGGTTGTGCATCAGCAGTTTTTCTCTTGTTATGTCAGTCACTGACAGACACCAACAACATTTAGCTTAGAGCCCCCAAAAGACTAGGGCCGGCCCTACACACACACACTCTGATAACCCTTTTTTACCCTGTCCCCAGTTAAGTCAGAGGCCCACGGTGGAGGAATTGAGGGAAGCTAAGATCCTGACCCACTTCAGTGACTATGTAGAGGTGGCTGATGCTCAGGACTACGACAGGAGGGCAGACAAACCCTGGACACGACTCACAGCTGCTGATAAGGTAATAACACTCACACTCACATGCAGGTGTGCACACACACACATACGCAAATGCACAGTCATTTGAATACTGTTTTCTCCGACTGATCTCTGGCTCTGTTTGTCCCTCGTAGGCTGCCATACGTAAAGAACTCAATGAATTTAAAAACACAGAAATGGAAGTGCATGAGGGTAGTCGCCATCTCACCAGGTATGTACTGTATGTCACAGCCATACTACAAGCTGCAAGACAACACAAAGACACTAGCCCATATCTCAAGCTGTATACAGTAACTATTTGAAGAGTTTAATTCCAAAACGCTATATGTCAATTTTCAGAAATGTTGGTAAATTAGCTTTTATTGTTTAAAGAAATTATGAAAGAGGTTGGTGTGCTTTTTCATTATCTAATCATGGCATGGGGTTGTTCAATGACAGACATGTATTTGTTTAAAATGTATCACTTGGTGGTTTCATTTCAGAGACATTTAGTTTTTTTCCCCACAATAAATAGTACTGCTAGGTTTTATACAGTCAAATGTAACAAATAACTATATTTTTTATAAAGAAATGTACAAATGATACATTTGTTACATCAATATTTAATAATTAGAAGACAGGCGCAGGAATACGTATTAGTTTTTTTAATTTCTCCACCCAACACAAGGTACGTCATGAAAAACAACGGGGACGAAGCCCAAAACAAACACGTGTGTATATATATATATATATATATATATATATATATATATACACAATGATGTAACCCAAACAAAAGAGTGAGGTGTAAACCTCTAAACAATACAGGGGACGAGACCCGTAATAACAAGAGCACAATACACGGTACTCACGAGACCAACGGACATGGGACAATAATCGACCAGGACAATGGGGAACAGAGGGCACATATATACACATACTAATCAGGGGGAATGGGAATCAGGTGTGCGTAATGAGACAAGACAGTCCGGGGTTGGTGGTAATGATCCAGGTCAGTGACGCCTCGAAGACCGGTGACGTAGACCTCCGGAGCTGGTGAACGGAATGAGCAGCAGTACCGGGGGGATCTGTGACATCAATACAGTAATATGAGATCTGTAAAACATTTTAGTAATTTAGCAGATGCTCTTATCCAGTGCATTCATCTTAAGATAGCTAGGTGAGACAACCACATATCACAGTTAAATATACAGGATACGAACATTCCATTCTATTTAAACAATGAATATAGCGTTTAGGAAAAAAAGCACCTTTTCATACACATCTAAAATCTATGAATAAAAAATCTGATAACAGTAATATTTTACACACACATGAAGGTACCCATAAGCAATCATTTCTGATGAAAAAACACATGTTTAAAATTGGTGGATGTAGCATTTTGGAAATAAACTCTTCAATTATCTCTCTCTCTCCCTCTCTTTCTCTGTCCTGTAGGTTTCATCGACCATAGTTCTTCTTCTGCCATCTTTTACAAGAACCTCAAGTGCTGGACCGCAAACTACTGCCTCTGTGTACCACACCCCATCGCTTCCAGACCAGAACACAACAAGACCAGAACTGGACCAGAACCACACTAGAACCAGAGTAGAACATGTTCTGAAACTGACCAGAAATGTAATCTGAACCTGGAGGGGTGTGTGTACAGAACTGGGCAGCTGACACTACTCCAGGCTCCAGTGTTGCCCCAAAATAGGCGCTAATAACTGGAGAGGGCAGACTGGACCAATCCCAACAGTATCTTGGTCCTGTGGTTATAGAGCGGTCACAGTGTGGTCGTGTTGGGGTTGCAGAGAGTGAGCGTCGTACACATGGAGAGAGACTGATGGAAAGCACTGGACGGACTGACTGGGTCCTCCTCTAAATGGAGATTATATGGACTAAAAAGTATTGTTTTTAACAGCCTTTTATTCTAATTTTTTATGATGGAGATAGTTAATGTGTTTACTTTACTGCACTTTGGTTTTTGACGGTACTCTATGGAGGGGTTATGGAACTCTATTCCTATATCTGTGCCAATGAGACTTTGGGATTGTGGGAGATTGAGTTTGGGAGGGCACCCGTAAGGAATACAGAGAGACATCCTACAACTGATTGGTAAAAATGATTCTCCTCCAAGGGTTGTTGTTCCTGCCTTTTAATACTTTTTGGTACATTGTTAGTTTGACTGTTTTCCATTGTGGGCTGCTGTTTCCAAAACAGAGGGACCAAATCCTTTTAATCTGATAGTACTGCAGAATAGTATTCTGTAATAAGTGTGTTGCGGTTAAAGTACTACGTACAATACCGTATACGGTATGTGCTACTCTGAAGGAAACTGTAGTAGGAGAATATGATCAGAATATTTACCTCTAAAAAAGTTGAAATGCAAATATAGATATAGAAATGTGAACCTAGCAATAATTGAACTTCTCTTTCCTCCATCTGTCTCTCTTTCTTGGCTGCATTCAAGTGAACAATTACTGGGAACATTTCAGAGATCTACCCGCTTAATGGTGGTCCTCTGTAGCTCAATTGGTAGAGCATGGCACTTGTAACGCCAGGGTAGTGGGTTCGATCTCCGGGACCACCCATATGTAAAAATGTATGCACACATGACTGTAAGTCGCTTTGGATAAAAAGCGTCTGCTAAATGGCATATTATTATTATTATTATTAATACCAAAACACTTTGAAACGCTGATGTGAGTTGGGATCTTGAATGCAACCCAGATCATCATTATTACTGTTGAGAGTTCTGCAACCCTCTGTATAGTGTCACTGTACCTGTTGTGTTGTTTACAGGGATGAAAACGTTGCCAAATATACTTTGTTTGAATGACATTTGATCATGTATGTTGTCAATATAATGTTTCAGCGGAGTGCTCAATAGACTGGTAAGTATCAGTTATGAATGGAATTGTTCCATTTCTCACTGTTCTCAAAACAGGAATTGCATGGTTCCACCTGGTTTGGCCTCATAGTGGAGAACCTACATTAGACAACCCTTTGGCTGTGAATGAAAGTACAGTACCATCTTTCGCTCACAAAGAGCCAGACACCTCAAAGTACAAGGAAAAACATTATTCTTGTTTTTTTTACAATGAACACATGCAGTTGATGAGTTGGTCTTCATTGTTTAGTCTGAGAACCCTTTGACTTGTGGTGTATCCTGGTTTTGTGTGTGTGTGCACGCATGCGTACAGGGACATGTTCATTAGGCACAAAACAGTGCTTACTTAACGACCCAGGACTCAGTGTTGTGTCTCCCTGTGTCCAAACTAACAAAAGATGACACTCTTTGTATAATATATGTACATCATACAAAAGAAACTTGGACTTTAAATATGTGTTTATTTTTTGTACAGAAGGAAACTGCATGCGATGATTGTTAACTTATTGTTCATCTTCTATAGCCCTGCTTATACCTGGTTCTAACTTGGGTCCTTTGTCCTGATCTTGTCCACATTCTAGAAAATCAAAAGACACATTGTGATCTGATCATTCTGCCCACTTCCGGAGGTAGTCAGGCACACAGTGTGTAGATCTGGACAGAGAAAACATTTAAATCATCATTCTGCCATCTAAAATCATTGACAGGTGGCACCATTGACTGATTACATCAATATATCTTACAATAAATAAATATTATCTTTGAAAGAATAGCTGTGAAACTATTTGCATAAAGGAAGGGACCAGGAAATCTGGTCACAATGCAGACACAGTGGATGGACAACAGACACATTTTAATTGCACGTGTAGACACATTTCTGGAACTGTGGGCACACTCAGAATGTAGACAAGATCAGAACAACGAAACTATGAAAGCACCAGGTATAAACGGGGCTTGTGATGTATGCAGTTTCTTATCTAAAGGAAACATCTAAAAAAACAAGAACTTTCGTAACTGCTTTTTTCTTCAACCTTCTCTATTCCATACATACAGTGGGGTCCGATTATTATTGACACCCTTGATAAAGATGAGCAAAATTACTGTATAAAATAATTCAAATATTGAGCTATATTGTATGCTCCAAAAATTGGGAAATTATTTTATACTAATGCAATTGCTCAGAGAAAGATTTTGTTTAACAAGTAATAATCTTTTTTCTAAAAAAGGTAGGGGTCAAAATCATTGTTTTTAATACCTTTCAATACCTCACCTTGCGAGGATAACAACACAGCCTTTTTCTAAAATATTTTTATACACATGGCTATCTACTCTGATTTAAGAGCACTCTCCTTTGATTGTGCCAGAGCGCAGAATAACTAAAGAATTTACGCGCAACACCTGTTGAATATGACCGGTGTCAATGTCTGCAAAAAAACGTAATTTAATTAAAACAGGGATGGTGTTCTCGGGGTGATGAGAGGTGTTGGGTTTGCGCCAGACAGTGTTTTCCTTGATGGCCAAAAAGCTCAATTTTAGTCTCATCTGACCAGAGTACCTTCTTCCATATGTTTGGGGAGTCTCCCACATGGCTTTTGGCGAACACCAAACGTGTTTGCTTATTTATTTCTTTAAGCAATGGCTTTTTTCTGGCCACTCTTCCGTAAAGCCCAGCTCTGTAGAGTGTACGGCTTAAAGTGGCCCTATGGACAGATACTCCAATCTGTGCAGCTGCTTCAGGGTTATCTTTGGTCTCTTTGTTGCCTCTCTGATTAATGCCCTCCTTGCCTGGTCTGTGAGTTTTGGTGGGCGGCCCTCTGTTGGCAGGTTTGTTGTGGTGCCATATTCTTTCAATTTTTTAATAATGGATTTAATGGTGCTCCGTGGGATGTTCAAAGTTTCGGATATTTTTTATAACCCAACCCTGATCTGTACTTCTCCACAACTTTGTACCTGACCTGTTTGGAGAGCTCCTTGGTCTTCATGGTGCCGCTTGCTTGATGGTGCCCCTTGCTTAGTGGTGTTGCAGACTCTGGGACCTTTCAGAACAGGTTTATATATACTGAGATCATGTGACACTTAGATTGCACACAGGTGGACTTTATTTAACTAACTATGTGACTTCTGAAGGTAATTGGTTGCACCAGATCTTATTTAGGGGCTTCATAGCAAAGGGGGTGAATACATATGCATGCACCACTTTTCTGTTATTTATTTTTTAGAATTTTTTGAAACAAGTTATTTTTTTAATTTCACTTCACCAATTTGGACTATTTTGTGTATGTCCATTACATGAAATCCAAATAAAAATCTATTTAAATTACAGGTTGTAATGCAACAAAATAGGAAAAACGGCAAGGGGGATGAATAATTTTGCAAGGCACTGTAACTGCTGTTTGACAGGAATTGTATTTATTTATTCCAAGTGCTGAGCTATTAGTGTAACTGACATGTTACTTTAGCTAATGTTTCATCCCCTCTCGAGTGAAGTGAATAAACTACTAGCAGCTAGTTTAGTTAGGTAGCTAGTAGCTACCACAGCCAGTTCAGCACTAGCTAGCCTCTAGCAATCTGCCAATTAGCAGTATCAAACAGCTTGTGTGTGTATGGAAATGTTTTGTAGCCTTTGTTTTGTCCCATTTCAACAGAAGTAAATTTGATGATGTACCATTAGCTAGAGCTAGCCAAAAGTTGGCTAACGTTAGCTAGCTAGCTAGATCACTAACTTTAGCAATTATTTTTGCCTCAATCACACTAGACCTGAATCAAATGATGAAACCAGCGGCCAAACGATTGAAGATCGATATTCAGACATTTTTTCAGCACAATGTGAGTTTTTATTAGTCAGTATTACAATGTAACGTTGTTGATCTGTCAGATTCCTTAGCTTATTCCCTAATTTTCACACTGACAAGGTATAAACAGTTCTACAGGCTTCACCGTCATTGTGCACAGTCAGTACACAACACTATGCTCATCATATGGTGACAGGTGTCCCTGCAGGGTCAGACAGCCAGGGAAGATCAGTCTACGGAGCTCAGGTGAATTTTGCAGTATATTATAACAATCAGTGAATGGATACAAAGTTCCATCTTGAGTTGATGGGTAGACTACAGTCTGGGATCTAGGAATAAGGGTCATTTAAATTATTGAACCATTGATTATATTATTGGATAATTTAATGTATAAATGTACACCAAGGTAATTATTTGTCATGCTTCATCTGAGCAGGATCAGATGGTGACGGGTCTCATCAGGGTCAGGCAGCCAGGGAACTTTTGCAGACAAAAATGTATTCTCTCTGTGCAGCAAACAGTGGACAAGCAAGAAACTATTTTAAGGCAGTCTGACAAACCTCTAAAGTTGATTTCCAAACTGTATCAAGGGTTGATAGAGGCTTTTCCCGATGACACAAAACATGTAAAAACAACATGTGAGGAAGACCTGGGAGACACTACTGATGATGATGAATGGATACAGATATGTTAGAATGCCCAATCATGTTCATATAATCTCAGACATAAATTACTGCAGTTTAAGACCATCCATAGAACATACTATATGCCAGTGAAACTGAATATCATGCACTCAGAAATGTTATTCTTCTGCTAGAGGTGTAAAACACAAAAGGGGAGATATTTGCATATTTATAGTCTTGTGAAGGCTGGCTGAATTCTGGCAAAGAGTGTGTACTTTTATCTCAGCATGTCTACAGATTCTCCCTTCTCCCTGTTTTTGTTTGCTAAGAAATGCATTGCCATTTATTGGAAGGTTGGTTATCCTCCCACAGTGGATGGCAGAAATGTCAAGTTATGTATCACTAGATTTGATTTATTACAAGGTTAAGGGCATACTGTGCAACTTTCACAAGGTCTGGAGGTCTTACATGGAATACTGTACGACAAAGGAGTCTGTACTGAAAACATGCCCACGTCAGGGGAGATAACTATTTACAGTGGGGAGAACAAGTATTTGATACACTGCCGATTTTTCAGGTTTTCCTACTTACAAAGCATGTAGAGGTCTATAATTTTTATCATAGGTACACTTCAACTGTGAGAGACGGAATCTAAAACAAAAATCCAGAAAATCACATTGTATGATTTTTAAGTAATTAATTTGCATTTTATTGCATGACATAAGTATTTGATCACCTACCAACCAGTAAGAATTCCGGCTCTCACAGACCTGTTAGTTTTTCTTTAAGAAGCCCTCCTGTTCTCCACTCATTACCTGTATTAACTGCACCTGTTTGAACTCGTTACCTGTATAAAAGACACCTGTCCACACACTCAATCAAACAGACTCCAACCTCTCCACAATGGCCAAGACCAGAGAGCTGTGTAAGGACATCAGGGATAACATTGTAGACCTGCACAAGGCTGGGATGGGCTACAGGACAATAGGCAAAAAGCTTGGTGAGAAGGCAACAACTGTTGGCGCAATTATTAGAAAATGGAAGAAGTTCAAGATGACGGTCAATCACCCTCGGTCTGGGGCTCCATGCAAGATCTCACATCGTGGGGCATCAATGATCATGAGGAAGGTGAGGGATCAGCCCAGAACTACACGGCAGGACCTGGTCAATGACCTGAAGAGAGCTGGGACCACAGTCTCAAAGAAAACCATTAGTAACACACTACGCCGTCATGGATTAAACTCCTGCAGCGCACGCAAGGTCCCCCTGCTCAAGCCAGCGCATGTCCAGGCCCGTCTGAAGTTTGCCAATGACCATCTGGATGATCCAGAGGAGGAATAGGATAAGGTCATGTGGTCTGATGAGACAAAAATAGAGCTTTTTGGTCTAAACTCCACTCGCCGTGTTTGGAGGAAGAAGAAGGATGAGTACAACCCCAAGAACACCATCCCAACCGTGAAGCATGGAGGTGGAAACATCATTCTTTGGGGAAGCTTTTCTGCAAAGGGGACAGGACGACTGCACCGTATTGAGGGGAGGATGGATGGGGCCATGTATCGCGAGATCTTGGCCAACAACCTCCTTCCCTCAGTAAGAGCATTGAAGATGGGTCGTGGCTGGGTCTTCCAGCATGACAACGACCCGAAACACACAGCCAGGGCAACTAAGGAGTGTCTCCGTAAGAAGCATCTCAAGGTCCTGGAGTGGCCTAGCCAGTCTCCAGACCTGAACCCAATAGAAAATCTTTGGAGGGAGCTGAAAGTCTGTATTGCCCAGCGACAGCCCCGAAACCTGAAGGATCTGGAGAAGGTCTGTATGGAGGAGTGGGCCAATATTCCCTGCTGCAGTGTGTGCAAACCTGGTCAAGACCTACAGGAAACGTATGATCTCTGTAATTGCAAACAAAGGTTTCTGTACCAAATATTAAGTTCTGCTTTTCTGATGTCTCAAATACTTATGTCATGCAATAAAATGCAAATGAATTACTTAAAAATCATACAATGTGATTTTCTGGATTTTTGTTTTAGATTCCGTCTCTCACAGTTGAAGTGTACCTATGATAAAAATTACAGACCTCTACATGCTTTGTAAGTAGGAAAACCTGCAAAATTGGCAGTGTATCAAATACTTGTTCTCCCCACTGTAGGTTATCCCTAGCTGCTGGGCTGTTCAGTCCTGGCCCTGGGGGTCTGCCGTACTGTTGGTTGTCACTCTGGCCTTGGCCTAACACACCTGAAACCAATAATGAATGCTTCACTAATATCCTAAAGATGAGTGGGGTGTGTTGGATTGGGGCGCTACAGGGCCGTAGACCCCTAGGGGCAGGACGGGGTGACCCAGCTTTATTTTGTGCAAAAAGAGCTCTACAGTACTATTAGGCCTATGATATGAATTATATGGAGGGTGTACTGTTTCTGTATGTTAATGTATAGGTGTATGTGTGTTTTTCTTAAACTTTTCCCTTGAGACAAATAAAAAGATGGGAAGGAAGTTGTTGGGGAGAGAGTTGAGTTATTAACTAGACTGGTGGGGGATAGGTGTGCAGGCGGCACGGGCTGGCTGGGCAGTCTGGCTGAAATTTGATATAGAGGATGTCTTAATAAAGACAATCAAAAGTTAAGTCTTTGTACTTTATTTGTAAGAGTTGTTCATTTGTTAGGCTATTGGTTAAAGGTGCAACACAATATTGATTATTGAATTATCATTGATCTAGTTCAGTCTTATCAATCACTTAAACATATTTAATAATGATCTCTTACCTAGCTTGATGACTGTGGGCATTTTTGCTTACTTTTTGTTCTAAATAGAGATGGCTAGAAGGGCCATGGGTCATATTAGATTGTGTAGAAATGCAGGAAATGAGCTTTCCTGCAAGAAAGTGTTTGCTATTACCATAATATACAGTGAGGGAAAAAAGTATTTGATCCCCTGCTGATTTTGTACGTTTGCCCACTGAAATGAAATGATCAGTCTATAATTTTAATGGTAGGTTTATTTGAACAGTGAGAGACAGAATAACAACAAAAAAATCCAGAAAAACGCATGTCAAAAATGTTATAAATTGATTTGCATTTTAATGAGGGAAATAAGTATTTGACCCCCTCTCAATCAGAAAAATGTCTGGCTCCCAGGTGTCTTTTATACAGGTAACGAGCTGAGATTAGGAGCACACTCTTAAAGGGAGTGCTCCTAATCTCAGTTTGTTACCTGTATAAAAGACACCTGTCCACAGAAGCAATCAATCAATCAGATTCCAAACTCTCCAACATGGCCAAGACCAAAGAGCTCTCCAAGGATGTCAGGGACAAGATTGTAGACCTACACAAGGCTGGAATGGGCTACAAGACCATCGCCAAGCAGCTTGGTGAGAAGGTGACAACAGTTGGTGCGATTATTCGCAAATGGAAGAAACACAAAAGAACTGTCAATCTCCCTCGGCCTGGGGCTCCATGCAAGATCTCACCTCGTGGAGTTGCAATGATCATGAGAACGGTGAGGAATCAGCCCAGAAAAAGATCATACCCCCAAGACATGCTAAACTCTCACCATTACAATAACAGGGGAAGTTGGCATTTTGGGGGGGGGGGGGGGGGGTATGATATTTGTGCGTCTGTGACTTTCTCACTCATCATTGTTCATGATTCGTTCGGGATTGTCCATGTTCATGGTAGCATCCACATTCATGTGGAAGTGTTTAGAAACGTATTCTATTCTTATTCACAATAAAAGTGACCCCAAAATGACCCCTAAAGGGTCATATTAGATTGTCCAGAAATGCAGGAAATGAGGGAGGACCGCCAGACCCCCCACAAGGGGTAGTCCCCTGTAGCTCAGTTGGTAGAGCATGGCGCTTGCAACGCCAGGGTTGTAGGTTCGTTTCCCACGGGGGGCCAGTATGAAAATGTATGCACTCACTAACTGTAAGTCGCTCTGGATAAGAGCGTCTGCTAAATGACTAAAATGTTGCAAGCGCCATGCTCTACCAACTGAGCTACAGGAGGCCTAAGTCACAAAGAGGATGTCTTGTCTTACTCCTGAAACTCCTCCTGCGTTCATCCCAGTCATCAGCAACAGAGCATTGGGGTAGGTGCATGTCTGACATCAATGTGTGTGCAATTACAATTATATTTTAGTATGTGAAATTTCAGAAAAATGTATTTAAAACATAAACATATGGTTTACAGCATGCTATGGTGTAATGGATTGGTTTGTCTTGTGTGGTAGTTTTTGTGGGTTTTGACACTTATGTACGTGTCATAACCAGCCATAAAATAACGCAATATATTGCAGCGTTCACATCTAGTCGGAACTAAGAAACTCTGAAATGTTCGACTTGCTGATTCGCTGAACGCAGCACGTGTATAACTACAAACAGATAGCAAATCGGACATTTCTGAGTTTCCTCATTCCGACTAGCACTTGAACACGGCATATGTCACAACAGGTCTATCTATATGTGTCTTGACAGTGTTATGACAAGTTATGTCCGCTGTTATGACCGTGTTATGACATTGTTAGAGATCTTCGGCATTGGCACTAGGATTGGAACCGGTGCTTTGGTCAGATGACATGAAAATAGAGCTCTAGCTACGTACAGCAGTGGTGGGTTTGGCGCCGAAGTGAGAATGCATGAGCAGAAAAGAACCCCACACTTACTGTAAAATGTGGTGGTGGATCTTTGACATTATGGAGTTAATTTGCTTCCACTGGTCCTGGGGCCCTTGTTAAGGTCAATGGCATCATGGACTTTACCCAGTACCAGGACATTTTAGCCAAAAACCTGGTTGCCTCTGCCAGGAGGCTGAAACTTGAGCCCTGCTTATACCTGGTTCTAACATGCAGCCTTTGTCCTGATCTTGTCCACATTCTGATTGTGTCCACATTTTTAGACGAGCGTAGACGATTAAAATACTAATTCTGTTCTGATTATGATCAGATCTTAAAAGTTTAAACAGGTAAAATCAAATCAAATTTTATTTGGCAAATGCGCTGAATACAACAGGTGTAGACCTTACAGTGAAATGCTTACTTACAAGCCCTTAACCAACAATGCACGTTTAAGAATGCAGTATGAAAAATGTATGCACTCACTAACTGTAAGTCGCTCTGGATAAGAGCGTCTGCTAAATGACTAAAATGTAAAATGTAAGAAAAATAAGTGTTAAGTAAAAAATAGATAAGAAAAAATAAAGAAATAGGAAAAACAGAAAAATAACAAATAATTAAAGAGCAGCAGTAAAATAACAGTAGCAAGGCTATATACAGGGGGTACCGGTACAGAGTCAATGTGCGGGGGCACAGGTTAGTTGAGGTAATTGAGGTAATATGTACATGTAGGTAGAGGTAAAGTGACTATGCATAGATAATAAACAGAGTAGCAGCAGCGTAAAAAGAGAGGGGGGGGGGGGACACAATGTAAATAGTCTGGGTAGCCATGATTAGCTGTTCAGGAGTCTTATGGCTTGGGGGTAGAAGCTGTTAAGAAGCCTTTTGGACCTAGACTTGGCGCTCCGGTACCGCTTGCCGTGCGGTAGCAGAGAGGATCAGGATGATCAGGTCAAAATCAGGATGAAGGACACATGTTAACGGCAGGTATAAATAGGGCTTTGGCAACAAGTGGATCTTCCAGCAAGACAATAACCCCAAGCACACATCGAAATCCACAATGAAATTGTGAATTGTCCACACAATCTACATTTTGCAATGGCCATCTCAGTCTCCGGACTTCAAACTCATTTAAAACCTGTGGTTTGAATTGAAGAGGGCAGTCCATAAGTGCAGACAAAGAATATCAAGGATCTGGAAGGATTCTGTATGGAGGAATGGTCTAAGATCCCTCCCAATGTGTTCCCCAACTCATAAAACATTTTAGAAAAAAGCTCAGTGCCGTTATCCTCGCAATGTGAGGTATTGAAAGGTAATGAAAACAGGGGTGTCAATAATTGTCTACCTTTGAGAAAAAAAGTATTACTTGTTAAACAAAATCTTTACCTCTGGGCAATTGTATGAGTATAAAATAATATAATTTCTAAAAAAAATGTAACATACAATATATCTCAGTATTTCAATTATTTATTTTATACAGTTATTTTTGCTCATATTTATCAAGTGCGTCAATAATTTCAGACCCCACTGTATGTAACATCACTAACAGCGAGAACTGAACTCACTTTCATAATAGAAATGAAAGAGTATTATATCTGTCTGGTTTTAATTCACTCAACATTCAACTTTCTCTGTCATTAAATGTATGTTTATTGACATATAAATACATGATTCAGCTGTGATCTTCTGCTAGACGTTCACATGCCAAGCAAAGCCACCTCCAACTTCCTTCCTTTAGGACACATGTTCAAGGAAATGGGCTTCATTTGAAGTAGACTGAACTGAGTAGGTTGGAGGAGTTGGCAAGTATGGTTGGAGGAGTTGACAAGACAACACAAACAGATCTGAGACCAGGCTATAAATATAGTGGATTGCTGCTGAGATCCAAAACCAGTCTGCTTAGTAAACCTCCCTAAGCACAGGTTTGGGACCAGTTTCCCCATATAAACAACCATAGTAACCTCAACCATGACAGGCCCTGGACCAGTCCTTTGTATTGTACAGTCATTCATTCTATCCATTGAGTCCAAACTCAATGTATGTTCCTCTGTTAGTGGCAGAGGTTTGGATGTTCTCCAGTTAACCCTTTACACTCGTGGGAATTGGCCTATATGGATAAGGCTAAATTGAAATGTTTCTTACAGAAGAAATATGAAAATGGTAGCAATTGAACAGGAACAGTTAGAAGATTATGGGAAAAGTTTTAGACCAAAGGTGAGGACACAACAGTTTACCTGACACAAGACTGAATCCAAATATTACACTGTTGATTTTATGTGCATTTTACATATACTGTACTTTTCGTCGCATTTGTTGAAAACGAAACCTGAAAATACTCTCAATACATTCAGTAACATGATAAGAATATTCCTGGAAAATGTGGGGTAGGTGCAACATAAGACAAAGAAATGACAAGGGTTTGAGTGAGAGGACTAACTGGTGTCTCCAAGTAGCCATACACCTCTCCAAAGTGTGCACAGTTTCTAAGTGATTTCAATGCACTTTTATGATTTATAGAAGAGTCTTGAACTATAAGGTGAGCTCTCCTAGCTGTGCCGTTGAGGAACTAGAGCAAGCACACTTGTAGTTACTTTGTTTGGAACACAACCCTGCAATCACAATTATTGTTAATTACCCAATCCAAAATAGTCCATTATAAATCGCAATCTGAGTCAGGTGGGCATAATTTCAAAGCCTGTTCCATTGCCAACATGACCAGCAAAGTCATAAAATACAATATTACAGTGTTAGGCTTTCACAATGCAATTCAGGGAAACAGTTCATAATGTTGGTGCGCATAGAAATAAGTCATGAGTGCATTCAGGTGCGTGTGCCGTGGCAAATTTTCTTCACAATAGACAAAAATAGGATCATTCTGTTCAGAATAACCCAGGGTATGACGACATGTCATCTTGTAACTGTTCAGAACAGCTGTCAGTCAAAACTCATCCAGCGCTGTGAAGCGCAGCCAGAGCTCTGACATCATGTATAGCGTGTTACTGTACAGCCACTGCGTATCCAATTTAGGCATTTAACAGTGCCCAAATCTGCCATTTTCTGCTACGGGGTACTGCCCTTTCCCACCTGGACAAAAATAACAGCTATGTGAGAATGTTGTTCATTGACTACAGCTCAGCGTTCAACATCATAGTACCCTCCAAGCTCAACAATAAGCTAAGGACCCTGGGACTGAACACCTCCCTCTACAAATGGATCCTGGACTTCCTGATGGGCGACTCCCAGGTGGTGAGGGTAGATAACAACACATCCGTCACGCTGACCCTCAACACGGGGGTTCCTCAGGGGCACTTCAAGTCAGAGGCTGAAAAGATATAGCATGGAGGCTGAAAAGATTTGGCATGGGCCCTCAGATCCTCAAAAAGTTATACAGCTGCACCATTGAGAGCATCTTGACTGGCTGCATCACTGCTTGGTATGGCAACTGCTTGGCATTCGAGTGCAAGGCACTGCAGAGGGTAGTGAGTACAGCCCAGTACATCACTGGGGCTGAGCTCCCTGCCATCCAGGATCTCTATACCAGGCACTCATCACATACGGTGCTGCTACTGTCTATATTCTATCCTGTTGCCGAGTCACTTTATTCCTATTTATATGAACACATCTACCTCAATTACCTTGTGCCCCTGCACATCTACTCGGTACTGGTACCGTGTGTATATAGCCAAGTTATCGTTACTCATTGTGTATTTATTATTACTTTTATATTATTTCTCTATTCTCTTTCTCTCTGCATTGTTGGGAAGGGCCAGTAAGTAAGCATTGCACTGCTAGTCTACACCTGTTGTTTAAGAAGTATCTGACAAATAAAATGTGATTGATCTGAGTCCAAGCGTATCCCAATGTCAATGACCCCATCAAGAGGGTCTGGCTGGAGATCTGGGATCCTATACAGAGTGCATGGGGGTGCCACAGTACTTGTGCCACAGGTCAATGGCTTTAGTCACTATTGCATCAGTGTTCTCCTGGGGCATCTGGTAGTAGAGGAGAAAACAAATCAATGTGATTGGTAGACAAAGGAGAAAAGTCTCAAACCTGCAGCTAATCAAAATGATTTATGACCAATAACAGATCATCCTATGATGATGACATCACTCACATTGCACAGGATGTTGACCACTCCCTCTGGTCTGCTGGTTCCCATCACCACGATCTTGTAGCTGAGAAGGATCTCCACGGCAACGAAGACCAGGATCTTACAGGACCCGCTGATCACCTTATCCCACACCCTGAAAGCGCAGAACACATGACATGAGTCAGAATACCAGCATAATAGAACAGTGATGAGTTTCCTGAAAGCTTCATAGCTAACATGGCACATTACTTCTCTAACCAAGTCCCAGACCCACACCGCTCACAGAACAGCAAAGTGCTTCATGTAACAAATGTCGTTTGTTTATGCAAAGATTACACCTCTCACGCCTGTGTGGCTGGGTTGTTGAGAGAAATAAGCCTCAGTGTGCCTAACCTCTGCAGGCTAGACTCTGGCAGGCAGCCAGCAAAGCAGCGTCTGAACCACAGGCTGTATGGCAGCATGGCGAGGGCCCCAGTATTCTTCAGATGGTTCAGTAGCCGGGGCTCCTCCACACTCAGGTAGTGCTCCAGACTCTTGGGCTAAACCAACCGGACACAGATAGGGGGGGAAGGGGTTAGATGTGTTGAGAGATAGATGCAGTGTACACATCTGCTACATGTATATTTTTATGCTGGTTACTTGACTATCAACACAACAACAATAACAACAGTAGCAGTATCGACAACAACAATGAGCACTAGACCACCCCTTTCATTCCCTTACCCGACCCTCCAATCCACTACTCACCAGGTGGGGAATGGAGTCTCCAAACTTATTGTTGAATTGGTTGACAAAGCATTTGATCAGCCAATAACAATCCACAGAGTCTTCTACGATCTCCTCCATGGCTCTAGCTATGGACAGGAAGTCCTCATCCTCCTCGTCCTGAAACAGAGACACACCTGTCAGTCTCACACATAAGTAGCCTAACCTACGGATTCTACCGAGAACAAAGAATAAGTTCAATCAAATTCCTGAGTAGGACCAGGCAAGTTTCAAGTTTTAATGTCACGTGCACAAGTACAATGAAATGCCTTTCTTGCAAGCTCTAAACCAACAATGCAGTAATCAATGTAGTACTAAAAATAACAAGGTAGAACAAAAACACACGAGAAATAAAAATAAGAAGAACACGAGAAGTAAGTAAGCTGCATACAGGGTCAGTTCCAATACCATATTTACAATGTGTAGGGATACTGGCAGAGGTAAGTTACACGTTCAGAACAAGGGTCCGATTTCCTTTCATCTCTCTCCCCTCTCCAACAGTTTACGTTCTGTTTACTTTAAAATATGCAAAGAAAAACTAATAAAAACACAAGTTAAAGGCCCAGTGCAGTCAAAAACGTGATTTTCCTGTGTTTTATATACAGTGCCGTCCATAAGTATTGGGACAGTGAAGCATTTTTTGTTATTTTGGCTCTATACTCCAAGAGTTTGGATTTGAAATCAAACAATGACTAGGAGGTTAAAGTGCAGACCGTCAGCTTTCATTTGAGGGTATGTTTATCCACATTGGGGGAAGCGTTTAGAAATTACAACACTTTTTGTACATTGTCCCACCATTTTAGTGGAGCAAAAGTATTGGGACAAATTCACTTATGTGTATTAAAGTAGTAAAAAGTAAAGTATTTGGTCCCATATTCATAGCACGCAATGACTATATGAAGCTTGTGACTCTACACATTTGTTGGATGCATTTGCTCTTTGGTTTGGTTGTGTTGCAGATGATTTTGTGCCCAATATTAATTAATGGTAAATAATGTATTGTGTCATTTTGGAGTCACTTTTATAGTAAATAAGAATGGAATATGTTTCTAAACACTTCTACATGAATGTGGATGCTACCATGATTACGGATCATCCTAAATGAATCGTGAATAATGATGAGTGAGAAAGTTACAGACGCACAAATATCATACCCCCAAGACATGCTCACCATTACAATAACATGGGAGGTTAGCATTTCTTGGGGGGGTATGATAGTTCTGCGTCTGTAACTTTCTCACTCATCACTCATCATTATTCACGATTCATTCAGGATTATCCGTAATCATGGTAGCATCCACATTAATGTAGAAGTGTTTAGAAACATACTCTATTCTTATTTACAATAAAAGTGACTCCAAAATGACACAATACATGATTTACCATTCATTTCTATTGGGCACAAAATCATCTGAAACACAATCAAAAGAAACAGCAAATGCATCCAACACATTTGTAGAGTCACAAGCTTCATATAGTCATTGTGTGCTATGAATATGGGTCCAACTACTTAACTTTTTACTACTTTAATACACACATAAGTGAATTTGTCCCAATACTTTTGCTCCCCTAAAATGGGGGGACAATGTACAAAAAGTGATGTAATTTTTAAACGGTTCACCCAATATGGATGAAAATACCCTCAAATTGAAGCGTAACCTCATAGTCTTTGTTTGATTTCAAATCCAAACTCTTTGGAGTAGAGAGCCAAAATGCTTCACTTCCCCAATACTTACGGAGGGCACTGTATACTTCCACACTACAAGTTGGAATAATCCTGTGAAATTGTGAAAATTATGATAATGCCCTTTTAGTGTAAGAGCTGATTGAAAATACTGCCTGGAATTTCAGCCTGTTTAGGTTATGGCCTTCCATGATGACATCAACATATGGGAAATTAGTTAATAGACCAATAAGAGAGTTCCAAACCTCTGCCAATAACAGCTAATTTTCAGTTTTCCCCTCCCAACTCAGACAGTCCTAGAAACATTTTTGCTTGAGAAATTGCCCTTTGCTACGAAGCTATTTTTTTATATATTTTTTTCACCATTTTAATTGAAAACAATCACAGTAAGGTACTTAATTGTTACCCATAAATGATTTGATAGAGATAAAAACATCTGTATTGGACCTTTAAAAAAAAAAAAAAAAAAACGCCCCCCAGGTCTCTTCTTCTCTCTCCTCTTACCGGGGGTGTGGTATCAGAGCGTCTGGGCAGCACTTGGCTCTCCAGCTGGAACATGCGTAGGTATACCTGCGTCTGGGGCGTGGCCATGTGGACAAACCTCATTACCTCCAGGGCCTCCAACACATCCTGGTACTGTTCCCGCCTGTACCCTCCCACCAGGGAGTGGGAGTCACTGTGGGGAGGAAGGATACCTAGAGATAGACACAGGGTGGGTCACATCAGTATGTCACGCAATCAAGGCAGTGGGTTGGTCTGTCCGATTGATCTGTCTAGTGTATGTGTGTCTGGTGATAAATAGGGTTTTCTATGGGCTGAGAGGTGTGCTGGTATGTGAAATATGGTCTGAAGCCTGTGTGTCGTCTGTGTTAAAGACTTACCCAACAGCACTTTCCATACATGGATCCTGTACATTGAGGGTAGAGGGAATCTCTGACTGAAAGTGCTCAGCTTCTCCACGTCTGACAAAGGAACACAAAAACGCATATGAACAGACTTGGAGATAGAAGCAGAGCAGCAGTGATAATAATAATGATGTAGCTGTTGTAACAGTAGAAGTACTGTAATGTACGTACCCAGTGGGTTCTCCTTCAGTAATATCTCCAGTGATTTCTTCTCTTCCACCCCTCTGAAGCCCACCTTCTCATAATAGGCAGAACGGAAGTTCCTCTGAGGGTCCTCAGCCATACTGTCACCTGGAAAAGCAGAGTGTTAAAGAAGGGTAATTTAATGATAGTGTCTCCTGAAAATGACATCAATACCACAGCACACTTACTTTGTCAGGCAATAGCAGGCTTAGATAGCTAAGGATACTTAGCCTAACTCTTAACATTAAGGGCAACTCCACAATAACGGAATTACGTTAAGACTCCGATTTTTCACTTTAAAATGTATACCAAAGAAAAACCATTGATTTCAAAGTTTAACAAACCATACAACTCTATGCACAATGACTACTTTGAACAATTTACACTGTAAATCAAAAATATAAAAACATTTATTGGAAAAACTGTGCAGATGCAAAGTTTAGTAACAGAATTACGGTAAAATCTCACAATTGTATTCTGTTAACAAACTTTGTATCTGCACCACAGTTCTTCCTGTAAATGTGTTTTTGGAAAATGTTCAGTGGAAAATGTTCAAAGTAGTCCTTGTGCATAGAGTTAGTTGTACGGTTTGTTAAAGTTTGAAATCAATGTTTTTTGTTTCGTATACATTTTAATGTGATTCACCGTAATTTCGTTACCATGGAATCCTATGGCAGGTTAGCTAGATTATAAGAGAACACTGACAAAATACTACATGATCTACATTGAAAAGTGATATAGATTATGAGACAACATTATAACACCTCTTAATGTTTTGGTTGCAGCAAGGTTCTGAGAACATTTTACTCTTGTTCCCAGAAAGTTCTCCTGGGAGGTTTTATTAACGCTCTGAGAAGATAAATTATAGGCTATTTGAAGGTAATTCAATAACTTTCAGGGAACCAGAGTAAAATGTTCTCAGAACCTCCCTGCAACCTAAATATTTACGTTCCCAGAACAGGCAAAATTTTCACTTCTGTTCTCAGAAAGTTTAAAGGTCCCGAACAGTGAAAATCATGCTTTTCATCAAATTGGATAATATTTGGATGAAACCAGTTCAACGTTGGGTGACCCAAGTATGAAAAATGACTGTAGCTGGTATAGCTTGGCTTCAGGAGGCAGGCATTACCAAGGATTTACTGCTGTCCTCCCAATCCCTCCCCCTTGTCCCTTACACTTAAATGTTTCCAGATTTGAATAGTGTGGTTACGTACAAGTACCGGTACTAGTGGAGCTTCCATCAAATTGTTTACACCTTACAGATCAGCAAACAGTACAGGGTTAGGGCTAAGGGGAAGGGTTAGGGAGTGAATTGGGACTGGTTGTGACACTGCTCTGAATGTCTCTATACCTCACTTCACTAGATATCAAATAATTACTTACTCCCATCCATGTGTCCTCAATTCCTCGTCTAATATCATTGCTGTGTGTGTGTGTGTTTTCATTCCCCACAGATCACCCCCAAAATCCATGCAGGACATTCCAAAATCCATTGTGTATGAGGATTGCCTGTTGAAACTTTTCCAGGACTGCCCCATCTGCACAAGGATGTGCAGTGTCACAAGATTTGTGAGGGGGACATTCTTACATTTACATTTAACATTTTAGTCATTTAGCAGACGCTCTTATCCAGAGCGACTTACAGTTAGTGAGTGCATACATTATTTTATATTTTTATTTTTCATACTGCCCCCCGTGGGAAGCGAACCCACAACCCTGGCGTTGCAAACGCCATGCTCTACCAACTGAGCTACATCCCTGCCGGCCATTCCCTCCCCTAACCTGGACGACGCTGGGCCAATTGTGCGCCGCCCCATGGGTCTCCCGGTCGCGGCCGGCTACGACAGAGCCTGGATTTGAACCAGGATCTCTAGTGGCACAGCTAGCACTGCGATGCAGTGCCTTAGACCACTGCGCCGCGCCACTCCACTTGTCTGTGGAGCAGAAATGTTCCTACAGCGACTGCTCATTTTTCAGACAGTGGAAGAGCCAGCCCCACATTGGTAGCATCCCAGCTGGAAATCTCCACCTCTCTGCTGCCATATAACTCACTGGGTAATCTTTTATTCAGACAAAGAAGGCAAGTTAAAGGCACATACTAGGATATATTATGCTGCTCAATTGCCATTCCAATTCAAAACCATGTCCTCAACCATGAGGTCTTTACAGATGCTTACATAGTTATTCAATTCAAATCTGCATCAATTGAGCATTTCAGGCACACAAAAATTCAAAATACAAACATTGAAAAGTTTTGCAAAAAGTGAACAACCAAATATTGCATATTTCAAATTGAGTACTTCAAAAATACCAGAAAACACATTGTAGAATGAGTATATCACTACGTCAACGAATTGACAGCATCATAACTCAGAAGTCAATAAAAGGAAATGTAATTCACTACCCATTTCCTTTTCAAAGACATTACAGGCTACGTAGACAGGCTCCTGGATCTCCTCTTCAACGAGGTCACCCTTGATCCAACGCCATGTGGGGAAGCTGTGCTAACTGTCCATCCCAGTACCCCTGTCTGCCCAGTGTGAGAGGCCTTACAAGGAGGAGGCCATAGCTTGATTTGTCTCCTGCTTCAATCTTGGGGGTGACTAAGGCAAAGTGGGTGACTTAAGCCTGCTTGATTGAAGCGGGGTACATGGGTCCCCTCCTCTCCCGTTTCCCTCCCCTCCCCATCAATCTCTGTAGTTGGTTGCATTTCCTAAAGCCTCTAGATCACTTTTACTCCACACTCAGAAACGCACACAAAGCTCTCCCTCGCCCTCCATTTGGCAAATCTGACCAGTGCATCAACGGTGTCGTCCCCACAGTGACCGTACACATATCCCAACCAGATGCCATGGATTACGGGCAACATCCTCACTGAGCTAAAGGCAGATTACAAAGGGAAACCCAACCGCGAGCTGCCCAGTGACGCGAGCCTACCAAACGAGCTAAATGCCTTCTATGTTAGCTTCGAGGCAAGCAACACTGAACCATGCATGAGAGCATCAGCTGTTCCGGACGACTGTGTGATCAGGCTCTCCATAGCCGATGTGAGTAAGACCTTTAAACAAGTTAACATTCACAAGGCCGCAGGGCCAGAGGACTACCAGGACACCATGGTTTCCGTTAGCCGGTAAATGGCGACTTTTGTCCGATAAAAAAAAATGTACATGCCGATAAATACAATTGTTGCCGGCCAAATTGTACCCCCCAAATAAAAAAAAATCAATTTCAAAATAATCATTTTTATTCATTGATGGAAATACCAGTCGCTGTGGTCCAACTTCAAAGGCAAATATACTTCATAGGCTAATAAATCTTCAAGATGCTTGGAAATTAGTGTCTGTGTGTGTGTGTTTCTATTTTTACTCACGCAAAAGATGCAAGGTCCTCATAAGGGACTTCAGCTAAGTATACCCGCCGACTGGGCAAAATTGGCGAAGATTGTGTTGATTATCCCTGTTTCCAGTGTGCCCGCCGAGAGGAGATTCTTTCTCCAAAACAGGGTAAAGACGGCCTCAAGAAGCGCATTCTTGAGGACAAAGTAACGAGGCTGATGCGCACGCAAGCTGCCCCCATGAGTTGGACAGTTTTGACTTCCCAACAACAGCGTCTCACTTTGAGCCCGGTGATGGCTAGACGGGGTCCAGCTTTTGTCAAATTAACGTCAAAAGTATATATTTTTGGCATTTTAGCTAACCCTAACCGAATTCTCCTAACCTGCTACGTTAATTCTCCTAACGTGCTACGAAAAGTCAAATCTGACGTTAATTTGACAAAAGCCAGATCCCATCTAGCCCTGGTGTTCGTAGACAGCCATGGTTTATTATTTATTAGGTCTAATTAAAATGTTCATGCCTAGGCTAAATTAAATTAGAGGCCTAGATTGTATTAGAAAAAAGCTGTTTTGTTATTTATGAATACACATTTTCACAGAACTAGCCTATAGGACAGGTTGTTCGCAAATTATATTATAGAAATATAATATTTTGAAGTTGCGTTTTATTACTGTGTAGGCGACATGTTCTTCTAGGCCGGCTATTCCCAAACTGGGGTACGCGCAATGCCGTCGGGGGTACGCCAAATAAAAATGTGATTCACATTTTCAAACAGCCATTTTTCTCACCCGAGTAGCCTCGTTTCACTGCCAAAAATAAAATAAAACCATCTAGTGTTCAGCGAAATAACAACACAATGTAAAATACAGGTAACCTGGTCAAAAAATTAACATCCAATCACATTAACCGTTACTCTCTCGCGGGAATTCCACTAACGGTCTGTTTGTAGCCAAACGTAGCTGCTGCTCATTCCGTTTGCTTGAAAATTGATAAATGGTTAAAAAAAAGTAAGGCCCGCGTCCATAGAGACACATACCAGCTCTACTGGTAGTACTGCTACTACCAGCAGTACTACACCTGCACCTGTCGACGACACAAGTTGTTCTGCTTCCACGAGCACATCCAATGCTAGCATCAGTAATTCTACATTTGTTGCTAGCCCAGCTAGCATGGACACTGACAGTTGTGAATCTGATGCAGCCAAAGAGCTACTGCCCCGTTACCCGGGAAAGCACCGAACAACAGACAGGGACGTTGGACCATCGAAGAGGCGCAAATATGATGAGAATTATATTGATTTGGGGTTCACTTATATTGGGAGTAGTGTCTTTCCTCAGCCACAGTGTGTTAAATGTGCAAAAGTACTATCTCACAACTTGATGAAACCTTCACTCTTGCGCAAACATTTAGAAACGATAAACATGCCAATTTGAAAAATAAGCCACAGGAGTTTTTTGAGTGAGAATTAACACGTCTTTCGAGTAGTAAGACATGTATAAAAGCAAAATATACCATTAATAAGAAGGGGCTAGAAGCGTCTTATATTGTGAGCTACCGAGTGGCTAGGACAGGCAAGCCCCATACTATTGTGGAGGACTTAATTCTTCCTGCTGCCGCGGATATGGCTGGGACAATGCTGGGGGAAAAGGCCCAAAAACTATACAGACAATGCTTTCATCAAACAACACTGTTTCACGACGCATCAGTGACATGGCAGGAGATGTTTTGAAACAATTACTGCTTCGCATACAAGCCAGTGAATTCTATGCGTTACAGCTGGATGAGTAAACAGATGTGGCGGGCCTGGCACAGCTCCTGGTATATGTCCGTTACAATTACAGGGGTCAATTAAGGAAGACATCCTCTTCTGCAAACCACTGGAAACCAGGACAACAGGAGAGGATATTTTTAAAGTACTGGACAGCTTTGTGACATCAAATGGACTTTGGTGGTCAAGATGTGTTGGTATCTGTACTGATGGCGCAAAAGCCATGACAGGGAGACATAGTGGAGTGGTAACGCGCGTGCAAGCAGTTGCTCCCGACGCCACTTGGGTACACTGCAGCATCCACCGAGAGGCTCTTGCTGCCAAGGGCTGCGGTCAGAGTATCCTGCCTTGGCAAATCGTGCTGTTAAGACACTGACGCCCTTTGCAACCACGTACCTATGTGAGAGCGGATTCTCTGCCCTCACTAGCATGAAAACTAAATACAGGCACAGACAGTGTGTGGAAAATGATTTAAGACTGAGGCTCTCTCCAATACAACCCAACATTGCAGAGTTATGTACATCCTTTCAAACACACCCTTCTCATTAACCTGTGGTGAGTTAATCACCATTTTTGATGAACAAATAAGGTTTTTATATGTAAGATGGCTAAATAAAGAGCAAAATTATTGATTTTTATTATATTATTATTTGTGCCCTGGTCCTATAAGAGCTCTTTGTCACTTCCCACGAGCCGGGTTGGGACAAAAACTCACACTCATTCTTATGTTTAATAAATGTATCGTATAGTGTGTGTGTGGCAGGCTTACAATGATGTGCGCTGACCCTGGTGCTAGAGGGGGTGCGCAGCTGGAGGTTTAATGTTTGAAGGGGTACGGGACTATAAAATGTTTGGGAACCACTGTTCTAGGCTAAACGTTTTTTTTTTTTTTATGATATTAATTTATGACTTATAGCAGGGATGAAGACAACTAGCAATGTTTTGATTTTCAATAAAACCTGCCATGTTGGTATAAGAACATCGTTCTACTTTACAGGCTAATTTCTATTCTGTTAAAATGAATTACAATAATCTAAATGTGATTTTGAGCACCGTGGGTGGACGCTCTAATGCGTTACACACCCAATGCATATGGATGTCTGGTAAATTTCATGACGTGTACTCAGAGCATGCGCTGACTAGCTGGTAAGTGTCTTCACTGACATTTTCAACTTCTCCCTGACCCAGTCTATAATACCTACGTTTCAAGCAGATCACTAGAGTCCCTGTGCCCAAGAACACCATGGTAACCTGCCTAAATGACTATCGCCCCGTAGCACTCACATCTGTAGCCATGAAATGCTTTGAAAGGCTGGTCATGGCTAACACCAACACCATTATCCCAGACACCCTGGACCCAATCCAATTCTCATACCGCCCCAACAGATCCAAAGATTATGCAATCTCAATTGCATTACACTCCACACCCCCCACCTGGACAAGAGGAACACCTATGTGAGAATGCTATTCATTGACTACAGCTCAGCGTTCAACACCATAGTGCCCTCCAAGCTTATCACTAAGCGAAGGACCCTGGGACTGAACACCTCCCTCTTCAACTGGATCCTGGAATTCCTGACGGGCCATCCCCAGGTGGTGAGGGTAGGCAACAACACATCTGCCACGCTGACCCTCAACACGGGGGCCCCTCAGGAGTGTGTGCTTAGTGGTGCTTGTGGATGACACAATGGAGGTAGGCCTGATCACCGACGACGATGAGACAGCCAATAGGAAGGAGGTCAGAGACCTGGCAGTGTGGTGCCAGAACAACAACCTCTCCCTGAACATCAACAAGACAAAGGAGCTGATCGTAGACTATAGGAAACGGATGGCTGAGTACGCCCCCATTCTACCCCGAAGCCATAAGACGGCTAAAAAGTTAGTTAAATAGTTAACCAGATAGTTACCCGGACTATCTGCATTGACCCTTTTTTTCTCTCATCACATACGCTGCTGCTACTGTTTATTATCTGTCACTTTATTCCTAGTTATATGTACATACCTACCTCACTTATCTTGTACCCCTAAACATCGACTCAGTACTGGTACCCCGTGTATATAGCCAAGTTATTGTTACTCATTTTGCATTTATTATTACTTTTATTATTACGTGTTCTACTTTTCTATTA
Organism: Coregonus lavaretus; assembly: GCF_964263955.1. Taxonomy (NCBI): domain Eukaryota; kingdom Metazoa; phylum Chordata; class Actinopteri; order Salmoniformes; family Salmonidae; genus Coregonus; species Coregonus lavaretus. The sequence goes on along the minus strand of NC_140008.1, from coordinate 37,225,660 downwards.
TTTCTCTATTTTCTTTCTCTCTGCATTGTTGGGAAGGGCCCATTAGTAAGCATTTCACTGTTAGTCTACACCTGTTGCTGAAGAATACAATTTGATTTGATGATTTGAAGTAATTAACTTTTACATGATATGACAGCGTTTCCCAAACTCAGTCCTGGGGACCCCAAGGGGTGCACGTTTTGGATTTTGCCTTGCACTACACAGCTGATACAAATCATCAAAGCTTGATGGTGAGTTGATTATTTGGATCAGCTGTGTAGTGCTAGGGCAAAAACTAAAACGTGCACCCTTTGGGGTCCCCAGGACTGAGTTTGGGAAATGTTGTGATATGATATCACAGTTTGTTACTTTGTATTGTTTTTTTCAAGCATTTGGACAGGAGAAGTGTGTTACAAATTGTACGAATCAATAGGTACTAAACACTTTAGGGAGACCGGGTGCCTATATGTCAAACGGCTGATGTCGATGTGTGGTGGGAGTCAGGCGCAGGAAACAGAGGCTCAGTCAAAACGACTTTACTGGACTGAAAACAAACACTCAATACAAAAATAAAGACCTCGACACAGGAGGTAAAACGTACACGCAAACTATGCGTAACCATGAAGTCCGACCAAGGAAAACCAAACTGACAACACCAGACAGGCGGACAATTACACACAAAACCCACAAACAAAACGAGAAACTTATAGGGGACATAATGAACACTAAATAGAAACAGGTGTACAAATAAGACAAAACCAAACAAACACCGATAACATTCAACGGTGGCAGCTAGTACTCCGGGGACGACGAACGCCAAAGCCTGCCCGAGCAAGGAGGAGGAGCAGTCTCGGCAGAATTCGTGACACTATATAAGGCTTATGGCTCTAATACAAGTATTTTATGTCAAATGATGTCTCACCATTATTTTCACCTTTATGTTCATGTTGATCAATATTTTGGCTATGCTGGCCTATTGTAAATGATCAAATAAATGTCTGCTCACTACATACAATTCTGAACATATTATAATTCATAATGCTAATGCAGAGGCACCAATATATTGTCCAGTACACTAATTGTATAATGTTTTCATGTACATTCCCTTATGTCTAAGCTTCTAAGGTGACTCCGGCTTTAGAAATTATTGTGAAGAAGTCTATCAGTCAACTGTATTCTGTAATTTCACTGAAGAAAAATATAAACGCTACATGTAAAGTGTTGGTCCCATGTTTCATGAGCTCCCAGAAATGTTCCATATGCACAAAAAGCTTATTACTCTCAAATGTTGTGCACAAATATGTTTACATCCGTGTTAGTGAACATTTCTCCTTTGCCGAGATAATTCATCCACCTGACAACTGTGGCATATCATGAAGCTGATTAAAACAGAATGATCATTACACAGGTGCACCTTGTGCTGGGGACAATAGAAGGCCACTCTAAAATGTGCAGTTTTGTCACAACACAATGCCACAGATGTCTCAAGTTGAGGGAGCGTGCAATTTGCATGCTGACTGTAGGAATGTCCACCAGAGCTGTTGCCAGATAATTTAATGTCCATTTCTCTACTATGTGCCACTTCTAACATTGTTTTAGAAAATGTGGCAGTACGTCCAACCAGCCTCACAACCGCAGACCATGTGTAACCACGCCAGCCCAGGACCTCCACATCCGGCTTTCTCACCTGCGGGATCGTCTGAGACCAGCAACCAGACAGCTGATGAAACTGGGTTTGCACAACCAATGAATTTCTGAACAAACTGTCAGAAACGTCTCAGGGAAGCTCAATTGCGTGCTCGTCGTCCTCACCAGGGTCTTGACCTGACCTCAGTTCGGCGTCATAACCGACTACAGTTGGCATATGCACACCTTCGATGGCCACTGGCAAGCTGCAGAAGTGTGCTCTTCACGGATAAATCCCGGTTTCAACTGTACCGGACTGATGGCAGACAGCATGTATGGCATCTTGTGGGCGAGCGGTTTGCTGATGTCAACGTTGTGAACACAGTGCCCCATGGTGGCGGTGGGGTTATGGTATGGATTACTTTATCCTATCCCAGGTATTCCTTAAAGAGGTGGGGTTTCAAATGTCTCCGGAAGGTGGTGAGTGACTCCGCTGTCCTGCATGTTGCGTTTATATTTTTGTTCAGTGTAAGTACATAATTGCTGCCGTTTGTCTGATATCCAACAGTCCATGATCAGCTCTGTTGACCATGAGAGCATTTTTCAGAGAAAATGCATTGAGTCATACTGATTAGGCTCGGGATTACATTGTTTACCTTGTCATCAATTACATGTGGCCCATTGTTTACCTTGTTACCTGGCAAGTGTAACCGGTGTGAAATGGCTAGCTAGTTAGCTGTGCGCGCTAGTAGCATTTCAATCGGTGACGTCACTCGCTCTGAGACCTTGAAGTAGTTGTTTCCTTTGCTCTGCAAGGGCCCAGGTAGGGGCGAGGAGAGGGACGGAAGCAACACTGTTACACAAAGTCCAAATGGGCAATTCAAAAAACTGTCAGTCAATGTGAGATCATGAATATAAGCTCCCCGCCCACTCAGCCTGTTCTTTCAGGCTTCCTGATAGTTAAAGATGCGAGAAAATATACAATTTCTAAAATTCTGAGCATTTTAATAGTGTAAAGATATTATGGGTGATGTGTTGGTCATTCAAAGGCTAGTTTTACTTAGGAAATTGGATGACTGTGCGGGACCTTTAAGGGTTAAGGTTAGTTTTAGGTAAGGTTTATAGTTAAGGTTAGGGTAGGGGTTAAAGTTAGGTTTAGGGTAGGGACGCCCCAAGGATACAAAATAGCCCTAACCTTGAGTTTCTACTATTTTCTGTGACAGTGTTAAAATGACACTTTACTGAAAACCATTGAAAACTGTTGTATGAATCCAGAAGTACACCTTACGGTTAAAATATGCTTTATGTAAAGCTTATTTTGCCTCCTACCTTGTTGTTGTACCTGTGGGCCTCACCGCATCCACGGCCTTTCCAGCTTGCAGTCACCGGGGAAGGATCTCTGAAGCTGGGCGCGACTGACACGACTGTCTGCAACTAGCTAGCTATCTCTCTAGCTAGATAACTGTTACTGTAACCACTATCGGTACATCTTCTTCTCATATGCCTATATCCACGTCAGTACGCATGCAATTAAACCTTAGCTAATAATACCAAAGATGTTTGAATAATACGAATCACATGTCCAGCAAAGTGAAACACAGAATACTGATCCATTCATAACATGTTGACCATTTCCTCATCGACAGCACGTGCAACCAGCAGATGGCAATGAACATCATATTATTTGCTGTAGTTACAGATTTCTGCCGATAGGAGGTGTACTGTAGCTGGGTAACAAACATTCAATGTCTACAGTAAAGTCGTTTGTGTTGGATCGTGTTGGATTCACCGACATTCTACACTGAACGAAAATATAAACGCTACATGTAAAGTGTTGGTCCCATGTGTCATGAGCTAAAATATCCCCGAAATGTTCCATACGCATTGAAGTTTTTTCTCTCAAATGTTGTGCACAAATTTGTTTACATCCCTGTTAATTAGCATTTCTCCTATATCCACCTGAAATATGTGGCAAATCAAGATGCTGATTAAATAACGTGATCATTACACACAGTACCAGTCAAAAGTTTGGACACACCTACTCATTCAAGTGTTTTTCTTTATTTTTACTATTTTCTACATAGTAGAATAATAGTGAAGACATCAAAACTATGAAATAACACATATGGAATCATGTAGTAACCAAAAAAGTGTTAAACAAATCAACATATATTTTAGATTTTAGATTCTTCAAAGTAGCCACCCTTTGCCTTGATGACAGCTTTGCACACTCTTGGCATTCTCTCAACTAGCTTCACGTGGAATGCTTTTCCAACAGTCTTGAAGGAGTTCCCACATATGCTGAGCACTTGTTGGCTGCTTTTCCTTCACTCTGCGATTCAACTCATCCCAAACCATCTCAATTGGGTTGAGGTCGGGTGATTGTGGAGGCCAGGTCATCTGATGCAGCACTCCATGATTCTCCTTCTTGGTCAAATATCCCTTACACAGCATGGAGGTGTGTTTTGGGTCATTGTCCTGTTGAAAAACAAATGATAGTCCCACTAAGCGCAAACCAGATGGGATGGCGTATTGCTGCAGAATGCTGTGGTAGCCATGCTGGTTAAGTGTGCCTTGAATTCTAAATAAATCACTGACAGTGTCACAAGCAAAGCACCCCCACACCATCACACCTCTTCCTCAATGCTTCATGGTGGAAACCACACATGCGGAAATCATCCGTTCACCTACTCTGCGCTCACAAAGACACGGCGGTTGGAACCAAAAATCTCACATTTAGACTCATCAGACCAAAAGACAGATTTCCACCGGTCTAATGTCCATTGCTTGTGTTTCTTGGCCCAAGCAAGTCTCGGCTTGTTATTGGTGTCCTTTAGTAGTGGTTTCTTTGCAGCAATTCGACCATGAAGGCCTGATTCACACAGTCTCCTCTGAACAGTTGATGTTGAGATGTGTCTGTTACTTGAACTCTGTGAAGCATTTATTTGGGCTGCAATTTCTGAGGTGCAGTTAACTCTAATGAACTTATCCTCTGCAGCATAGGTAACTCTGGGTCTTCCTTTCCTGTGGCGGTCTTCATGAGAGCCAGTTTCATCATAGCGCATGATGGTTTTTGCGACTGCACTTGAAGAAACTTTCAAAGTTCTTAAAATTTTACAGATTGACTGACCTTCATGTCTTGAAGTAATGATGGACTGTCATTTCTCTTTGCTTATTTGAGCTGTTCTTGCCATAATATGGACTTGGTCTTTTACCAAATAGGGCTATCTTCTGTATACCACCCCTACCTTGTCACAACACAACTGATTGGCTCAAATGCATTAAGAGGGAAAGAAATTCCACAAAATAACTTTTAACAAGGCACACCTGTTAATTGAAATGCATTCCAGGTGACTACCTCATGAAGCTGGTTGAGAGAATGCCAAGAGTGTGCAAAGCTGTCATCAAGGTAAAGGGTGGCTACTTTGAAAATATATTTAGGTTTGTTTAACACTTTTCTGGTTACTACATGATTCCATATGTGTTATTTCATAGTGTTGATGTCTTCACTATTATTATACAATGTAGAAAATTGTAAAAATAAAGAAAAACCCTTGAATGAGTAGGCGTGTCCAAACTTTTGACTGGTACTGTAGGTGCACCTGGTGCTAGGGACAATAAAAGGCCACTCTAAAATATGCAGTTTTGTCACACAATACAAGGCCACAGATGTCTCAAGTTTTGAGGGAGCGTGCAATTGGCATGCTGACTGCAGGAATGTCCACCAGAGCTGTTGCCAGAGAATTTAAGCCGCCTCCAACGTTGTTTTAGAGAATTTGGCAGTACGTTCAACCGGCCTCACAACCGCAGACCACGTGTATGGTGTTGTGTGGGCGAGCGGTTTGCTTATTTGACCGTTGTGAACAGAGTGCCCCATGGTGGTGGTGGGGTTATGGTATGGGCAGGCATAAGCTATGGACAACGAACACAATTGCATTTTATCGATAGCAATTTGAATGCACTGAGATACAGTGACGAGATCCTGAGGACCATTGTTGCGCCATTCACCAGCAGCCATCACCTCATATTTCAGCATGATAATGCACGGCCCCATGTCGCAAGGATCTGTACACAAATCCTGGAAGCTGAAACTGTCCCAGTCCTTTCATGGCCTGCATACTCACCAGACATGTCACCCATTGAGCAGGTTTGGGATGCTCTGGATCGACGTGTACGACAGCGTGTTCCAGTTCCCGCCAATATCCACAAACATCCTAAAGCCATTGAAGAGGAGTGGGACAACATTCCACAGGCCACAATCAACAGCCTGATCAACTCTATGTGAGGGAGATGTGTCGCGCTGCATGAGGCAAATGGTGGTCACACCAGATACTGATTGGTTTTCTGATCCACGCCCCTAACTCTTTTTTTTAAGGTATCTGTGACCAACAGATGAATATCTGTATTCCCAGTCATGTGAAATCCATAAATTAGTGCCTACTGAATTTATTTCAATTGACTGATTTCCTTATATGAACTGTAACTCAGTAAAATCTTTAAAATTGTTGCATGTTGCGTTTATATTTTTGTTCAGTATCGTTTGGCTGACTTGTATAGTTGAACATTGGGAGAATACACGATTTATGATTTGACTATGTTATGTAGTTATATTCTCTAAACCAGATATAGAAACCGTTCTCTCTGACCTGCAGATTAGGTTTTTGTCCCCTGTAGCTCAGTTGGTAGAGCATGGCGCTTGCAACGCCAGGGTTGTGGGTTCGTTTCCCACGGGGGGCCAGTATGAAAATGTATGCACTCACTAGCTGTAAGTCGCTCTGGATAAGAGCGTCTGCTAAATGACTAAAATGTAAAATGTAAATGTGAGGGCCATCTCGCACATTCTAAATGATAATTGATGATTTCTGTGTTTATTTCACACAATACTTATGACTATGAATACATGTCTCAATGCTCTATGGACACTGGCCTATTTTAGGCTTATTGTGGTATTTTGTATGTATTCGTACCAAAATCATCACATCATTTTACTGACCATATTTACGCTATTTCACACAGAAACCAAAGTGCAAGGATGTAACGTATTATTTTACTTTGAGAAATAGAAAAATAGTTACATTGTGTTAAAATAAGACAGCCCCATATTACACTAACAGTATAAACACTAAGCAATTTTATTATGACACCTCCTCACATCCCATGCAAGAAACACTACTGTACTTCCGTAAACACAACACCTATTAATGTTCCCCAAAACACACATAAGACACTAACCCTCTCCCATCCAACTTTTTATACATTTATAAATGTGTTACATTATTGTCATCAAAATTATCAATTTATACTGTAGTACAAGAGTTTGGAAAAAATATAGTCTGTCAACAAAGTGGTTGGATCATGCTGTCTGAGAGAACAAAGACAATTTACATAAAGTTATATTTTTCTTCCATTCAAACACCCCAGTTTGTTTAATTGTTTTTCAGTCTTCTGCCACTTTAAACAGAACATACAACATTTGATGGGACCTCTTTATTTAGGACAGACACATTTCTAACTGGCCAATAAGCAGGTTTTCCTTACATAAGTAAAGCAAAAGGTAATATGTAAAAAAAAAACGAAAAGTAAGTAATTAATAGTTTTCCCTTTTTTCCCCTCTTCTCCATCACCCTATGACATAGAGCTGGAACTGAATGAGGTGCGGCTGTAGTTGGTGCTGCTGACAATGCTGTATCACTTGGAGGAGCCAGATGACCCCAGGTCCACGCTGCCTCTCCGAGAGCCCGCCCTCGACCCGGTCCTGGGGCCCGAGGTGGACCCAGGAGCGGAGAAGTTGCACAGACTACTGATCCCTCTGGAGGAGGCAGAGGCAGCCTGCAGCATCTTGACTCCTGTATTCTCCTCCACCAAGCAGTTATCCATCGCTTCTTTATAAGAGATCTTCAGCTTGGTCTTGGGGCAGGTCAGGTTCTTGGCATGGTGCCTCATGTCCTGGAGCTTCTGGGCCCCTCTTCCATCCAGCCAGCCCTCTTTGAGAGCTTCCTCGATGGTCCTCCTGCAGCCCAGCTCTGGGTCGTACAGGCCTCCGGTAACAAACTGGAACTCCAGGAAGCGGTGGCCCGCCTCATAGGGAAGCCAATTCTCCCTCATGGCCTCAGCAGCGGACATCTTGCGTTTACATTTGATGTCTTCAAACCCGATGTAGGCCTTCTGGGCGGGCTTCAGCCTGGTAGCCATGTCGTTCTCGATGATCCCCTGACGGGAGGCCTCCTGGGTGGACAGGCGCCGGCCATCGGAAGGGTTTACAATGCCTCCGGTGCAAGCCTGGGCCTCCAGTAGTCTCTGGGCAGAAATGCTGTCCACCAGCCCACGTTTTTGAGCCTCGGAGATGGAGATCTTCTCCAGGGCCTCCATGTCAAAGATGGCGCCCACAGGGCTCTGGTCCCCATCCAAGACCACAGCTTCAGCAGGGCCAGCCAGGGAGACAGAGATACTGCCGATATGCTTCAGGGAGCTGGGAGAGGAAGGGCCGTCGGGCTGGGTAGAGGAGCTGCTAGTGGTGGATCTGGTGATGGTGGAGCAGCCACCAATGGAGTTTCCAATAGAGGAGCGTCCAATGGTAGAGCTGCCAATGATGGAGCTCGTCTTCTCAGCCTTGATGGAAGTAGATGATGTTGAAGTGATCAGTTGCGAGTAGGTGGTTGATGAAGACAGGGAGGATGAGGATGCTTCTGCTGATGTTGCTGCTGATGATGCTCTGGCTTTGGATGATGATGTTGATGATGAGGAGGAGGAAGATGAGGCAGAGGATCTGTTTGTTTTGGTCTTGCTAGTGATGATGTCAGCAAACTGCGTGAGAGTAATCATCTGCGATCTGTACTGGTCGTACAATGATTGGTCGATCACCCTCTTCTCCAGCAGCTCGCTGATGTCATACTGGATCCCCGTCTTTCTGTCGATGATGACCAATGGCGTGGATCCATCCTGGGTGGTGATAGTGATCTCGTCCCACTCACACTCTTGCTGTGACAGCTCCAGGAACGTCTCGTAGTCGATGAGCCCCTTGTCGTACGCTTCCTTCACCAACATCTCCTTATTGGTGTCTGGGTCTACAATCATCACACTCCTCTTCCTTAGAGTGATCTTCTGGGTGGTGGGCTGAGGCGGCTCCTTCTTCTTCTTGACGGAGAGGAGAACCAGGCCAGTCTTCTGGTCTATGATGCAGCGTTTCTTTAGCTGGAGGTAAGTCAGGTTGTCCTGGTTGTTGGGATCGAAGAAGCCCTTGGAGTCGTCCCCTTCGTCTTTCAGGATCTGGTTCATTTCCTTGCTGAAGTAGCCCTTCTTATAGGCAGTCACCACCTCGATGCGGTGGCTGTGTCTGGGGTCGATGATGCCCCCGTTGGCGATCTGAGCCTCCAGTAGACGGATCCCATGTCCCTTCTCGATCAGCCCCTTCTCTATGGCCTGGAACAGGGAGATGATCTTGTCCGTGCCTGGGTCTTTGTACCCGGTGACGGCCCTCTCTGCAGACAACAGTTTGTCTTTGAACTCCGGCCCAGCCAGGCCCCTCTTGTAGGCATTGGCCACGGTCAGACAGAGGTTGTTGACGGGGTCGATCATGAATCCGGAGGCGGCCTGGGCTTTGAGGAGCTCCAGGGTGGTGCTGGCCTTCAGTAACCCTTCCTTCATGGCCTGGTAGATGGACAAGGTCTTGTTGTTGGCCTCGTGGTAGACCCCCGCAATGCAGGTGGAGCCACGGAGGTACGACCTCAGCCGGTCCTCGATATCCTGGCTGGTCAGTTTGCCTTCCTTCAGTTGGTCCATGTCAGATTTCTCCAAGAGGTTAGCATCCATCAGGTCTGTGACAGACACCTCTCCCCTGAGACCCTTCACTGTCATGGCCTTCTCTGGGGCAGGGAGGATCAGGAGACCTGTGGTGTGTTCGGCCTTGCATCTCCTCTTCAGGGAGATGTAGCTGGCTCCCATCTGGGTGTCTGGGTCCAAGTAACACTCAGGTTGTTGTTTCAAGGCCCGGTACAGATCCTCGTCGATCAGGTCCCGGTCCATGGCTGCGTCTTTAGGGAGGAAGACACTGAGGACAGGGTCTATGATTCCCCCTACTGATTCTTGTGCCTGGAGCATCCGTAGAGCTGTGTCTCTATCAATCAGGCCCTTCCTCATAGCCTGGCCTACTGACAGGGGCTTGGTGGTGTTGGGGTCGCGGTACCCCAGACAGGCAGCCTCCGCAATCAGCAGCCTCTCTCTGTCCTCCTCATATACCACTCCTCTCCTACATGCCTCCTGCACTGTCATCTTCTCATTGGCTCTGGGATCCACTATGTGGCCTGTGGCAGCTTGGGCCTCTAGCAGCAAGGTGGCACTGACTTCAGAGAGGATATTGTCTCTCTTGGCCTCTGTGAGGGACATTTTACCTTGAGGGCCCACAGCCACACCAGAGATAACCCCAGTCCCCTTTAGATTGAGTTTGATGTCCACAGACACCTCGCGGACGGTCTTCTGACCCTTCAGGAGCTGTCCGTAAGTCACCTTGTTGATGACCCCACAGTCCAGCAGCTGCTTGGCCGTCACCATTTTGCGGACGCCATCAAAGACCAGCGTGGCAGGGTCCAGGTCTTTCTTTCCGCTCTCGTCCATCTGGGTGTGTTTGGCGAAGGCGTAGGGCTGCTCCCTGAGTTTCCTCAACTCTGCCTCCAGGGAGTCTCTGATGGAGGTGAGATCAGAGAGCTGGGTCTGGGTGATCAGCAGCCTGCTCTTATAACGCTCCTCCACCTCCCTCAGCTTTCTCATCAACCGCTCTATCTCAGTCTTCAGAGAGCCCCTCTCCTGCTCCAGCTTCTCCTTCTCTGAGTTAAACTGCCTCACCGCGCCCTCCTTGGACTCGTACTGGCCCTTCCAGTACAGGATGTCCTTCTTGACCTGAATGGATGAATGAATGGATGAATTGATGGATGAATAATACATGAATTAATTAATGGATCAATGGATGGATGGATGGATAAATGAAGGAATGGATTAATGAATCAAATTTAAAATACATATATAAGATTGCCTCTAGACAGCAAAGTGAAATCAACAATAAACACCTTCTTGTTATCCTCCTGCAGGCGCATTTTGATGCGTAACTCGGACTCAAGAGAGACTTTGATGTGGTTCAGCTCTTCCTCTAGCTTCTGGGAGCGAACTCTGTCCTGATTTGTCTGCTTAAGCTTCAACAGCAGAGCATCTCTCTCCATCACCATCTCATTGTACTGGGTCTGGGTGGACTGAATCAGACAGGATGTCTGGATGGGGAGAGATGGGGGGGGGGGGGGGGCAGGGGGAGAAGGGTCGAGGGAGAGAGAGAGGAAGAGAAGGAGGGAGAGGGACAGAGGGGTGGATGAGAGATAGACAGATAGACAGACGAAGGGGCAAAATATTAGCAGGTTAGCGTTTTTCATCATGAATCTTGTTCTTGAGGCAGGTCTGCAGAGTGGTCACTAACTGGCACAAAGTCATAAAATCTGATTTTAAACCTAACCTTAACCCTAACCTTAACCACACTGCTAACCCGAATGCCTAACGGTTCCCCTAAGCACATTTATGTTTTCATAAATGTTTACAATATAGTCCATTTTGATTTTGCAGCTGGCCTATCTAAACGGAAATCACTCAGTTCTGCCTCCAGGACAAGACTCATGACAATAAACATTCACCTGCAAAATATATATATATATTAGTTGAGTGATTCGTTTTAGAATAATAATTAGTTATTTTCTTTAAAAATGTCACAGTATTCTGTGATTTGGCATTTACAATAAGAACATGTGACAGCGTGCTCTGTTATTGAAAAACAAAACACAGCTCCAATAACTTACCCACACATTGACAATGAGCAATTATCATTGGTCAATTAAAATGATATGAGTAAAGGAATAGATTACCAGAATTCCCCAACATGGAAACAATTCATACAGATATAAAGAGTGCAATTGGTTTCCTGTACATTCAAAGGAAATAGACAGATCCTGTAGACTAGGCCTGACTACTAGTTTACTAGACAAAGGAAAATCTATCTACTAATATTACTAAAGACATGAACACGACAATACACACAACTACTATGACAGAGACTAAATTAAGACCAGAGGACAAGACCAGTGATGATGTAGACACTGTGGATCATTGTAGACAAAACAAGCAAAGGCAAAAAAGCATGATGATTGGTAAATCAACAGAGGAAGTATCTAGTTGTGGGCAGGGGTGTGTGACAGCAGTTTGGTGAGGGCAAGCATATAGGATGCACAGATTGCGTTTGCATGAGTTTTCTTTCTTAAATCTTTCGATTGAAAATGCAAATCTCAACACATACAAGGATGCATGCCTTGGATGTGTTTCACAATAAACAAGCAAAGGCAGGCATCTACATGAGGTTTGCCAGCATGCAATAGAAACCATTGTCTGCAGCTAGCTAAAGCTATTGCACCAACTAACTAAATCAGTATAGTCTGATTTGGAGAAACACAAAACAGTCCGACATTAACCTCTAAGGTTCAAGACAAGTACCTCAAAGGCCTGACTCTGGAGTTGCTCTATCTCCATCCTGAGCTCTGCCACCAGGCTCTGGGTATCCAGGCTGCTTTTCGAGCTGCTCTTCAGCTGCAGCTCCAGGACAGTGATCTGGGCCACCAGCTCGTCATCAGCCCCCTGTCTGGTCCTCAGCAGCTCCTCCCTCTCATGTTTCACCCCCCTCAACTCCTCCTCGAGCCGCAGTCGCTCTTTGGTCAGGGTCTGGGTCAGGGTCTGGAGACGCTCGAGTTCTACCGAGCTCTCGTTGAGCACTCGGCTCTTCTCCTCGATGGTCTTGTAGAGTGTTTCATTGCGGAGATTAGCCTCGCGGACCTTAGCCTGCTCCTGGAGGAGATGCTGTTGGAGTGACTTCAACTCGGAGCTCAGAGACGCCAGACGCTCCGTGGAGGCTTTGAAGTCCTTCAACCTCCTCTCTAGCTCCTCCTGGAGTTTCCTGTGCTCCTCCTCGCCCCTCCTCCCCACGGTTTGGGCCTCCTCCTGACTGCGACGCAGGGTGGTGATGGTGCTGGTGTACTCCCGCATGGTGTGGGTGGTTTTCTGGAGCTCTGTCTCCACGTGCCTTCTCTTGATCACCTCCTCCTGGCTGGTTCTCCTCAAAGCCTCCACCTCCCCATCTAGCCTATCAAGAGTAGCCTGCAGCTCCTTGACGCGTCCTTGTAACCTGGCTACACTCTGCTCTGCCTTGTTCTTCTCACTGCTCACCTTCTTAAACTCTGTACACATACTAACCAGCTCCTCCTCCACCTCACTCAGCCGGGTCACGGCCTGGGAGGGGGAGGTCTGCTTGCCCTGAATCTCCCCCAGGAGCAGCTCTATCCTGGTCCTCTCCTCCTCCAAGGCTCTCCTCCTCCTCTGCTCCTCCTCCAGGCTGTGTGTGAGGAGGACCAGCTGTCCGCTACTCTCCTTCAGGGCCTTGGTGAGCTCTGACACCTCCTCTCTATACTGACTACTGTCCTCCCCTTTCTGCCTGACTAATATCTCCACCTGCGCCTCCAGTTCCCTTCTCCTCCGCGCCTCCTCTGTGACCACAGACCTCTGAGAATGGGCCTCCTCCTCCGCCGTCTTCCTCTGCTCCTCGGCCTGACTCAGAGACACCTTCAGCCTCCTGAGCTGGTCCTCCTGGTCCCTCCTATCAGCCTCTAGCCGGTCACACTGCAACCTGATGCCCTGGTCCACCTCCTCCCTCTGGGCTGACAGGTGCTGGATGTTCGTCCTGCAGATGGTGATCTGGGACTCGTAGCTGAGCTTTAGGTTACTGATCTCCACACTGCACTGTCTCTTTACCTTAGACAACTCCTGCTCCAGCTCCTTGCAGTGTCGCACCTCCTCCTCCAGCTGCTTCCTTAACCTCTCTGCCTCCCTCTCCCGGTCCCCCACGCTCTTCTCTACCTCCATCTTTGCCCAGTTGGCCTCCTCCAACTCCTTCTGCCTACTCCTCAGCACCTGCTCGTGCTCATCCTGCTGCTCCCCATAGCGCTCATCCGCCATCCTCCTCTTCCTCTTCTCCTCCTCGATGAGGGAGTTGAAGCGGGCCACCTGCTCCTGCAGCTCCTTCAGTTGGCCGTGGGTGGAGGCCAGGGAGTCCTGGGTGGCGCTGCACTGCAGGGCCGTGCTCCTCTTCACCTCCTCCACAGACAGGAGCTGCTCCTGCGACTGGGACAGCTCCAGCTGGTAGCGAGCTAATGCCTCCTCCAGAGAACTGTTCTTAGCGTTGTGGTCCTCAATGTCCCCTTTGAGCAGCCGTAGCTCCTCCTCCAACAGGTCGATCCTGGTGTTACGCATCTACAGGTGGAAAAGGAAGGATTAGGGTCAGGTGTGAGGTACAGTGGATAATAATGCAAAGTAAGATTTCCAATGTATTAATTGCAACTTGGCATATAAACTTGAAACTGTAATGAAACACCTACAAGGTCTAAAACAGGGGTGTCAAACTCAATCAGCGCAAGGGCCATATTGAAAAAACACAACGAGTTTGTGGGCCAGACATACCCTATTAAAAAAATTTGCATACAACTGTGACCCAACTCGCTATTAATTTATTATAAAAAATATGTCCCTTTATAATGTCCATTTATGTACCATCGTGGCGAAAAATATAGGCACCCTTGCATTTTTTTCAAGTAACTCACAATTTTCCATAAAAAATAAGTTGAAATTGACCAAAGTATTTGGTTTCCACAATTCTTTATTTCACTGTTAATATTACAGAACCTTTTTTTTATTTTTTTTTACAGAACGTAATATATCCATTTAAATCAGAAAATCAACAGAAATGGCATTGACAAAATTATTGACACCCTAAACTAGGTCAAAATAACTGCAACCAAGCGTTTAGCTTCCTATAGCCATCAATGAGCTTCCTGCACCTCTGTACTGGCAGTTTGGCCCATTCTTCTTGTGCAAACTGCTCCAGTTCTCCCAGATTTGAAAGGTGCCTAGATCTCTCCACATGTTTTCAATGGGATTTAGATCTGGACTCATTGCTGGCCACTTCAGAACAGTCCAGCGTTTTATCTTGAACCATTCCTGGGTGCTTTTTGAAGTATCTTTGGGGTCATTGTCCTGCTGGAAGACCCATGACCTTCAACAGAGACCCAGCTTTCTGAAATTGGGTCTGACATGACACACTAAAATGCCTTGTTATTCTCCTGATTTCATAATACCATGCACACGTTCAAGTCACCCAGTGCCAGAGGCAGCAAAGCAACCCCAAAACATCACTGAACCTCATCCATGTTTCACTGTAGGGAAGGTGTTATTTTCTTTGAAGGCTTCATTTTGTTTTCTGTAAACATAGAGATTGTGTGCTTTACCAAAAAGCTCTAATATGGTCTCATCTGTCCACAGGACATTCTCCCAGAAGGATTTTGGCATGTTCAGGTGTGTTTTGGCAAATTGAAGTCTGGCTTTATTATGTCTCCCACTCAACAGTGGGGTCCTCCTGGGTCTCCTACCATATAACCCCCTTTCATTGAGTTGGCAACAGATGGTGCGAGTTGAAACTGTCGTACCTTGTGTCTGAAGGTCAGCTTGAATCTGTGTGGCAGTTGATTGAGGTGCTTTCTCCACCATTCAAACAATCCTTCGCTGCAATCTTCCGTCAAGTTTTCTCTTGCAGCCACGTCCAGGGTAGTTGGCTACAGTGGCATGGGCCTTGATAACATTACTTACGGTGGAAATAGGAACATCAAGGTCTCTGGAGATGGACTTGTAGCCTTGAGATTGTTCATGCTTGGCTACCATCTTGTGTCTGACCTCCTCAGATAATTCTCTGGTTTTCTTTATTTTCTCCATGCTCATTGTGCTACACACACTGAGTGATTTTTATATTGCCGGCACCTCAAATCAAATCAAATCAAATTTTATTGGCCACATGTGCCAAATACAACAGGTGCAGACATTACAGTGAAATGCTTACTTACAGCCCTTAACCAACAGTGCATTTATTTTTAATAAAAAAAGTAAAATAAAACAACAACAAAAAAGTGTTGAGAAAAAAAGAGCAGAAGTAAAATAAAATAACAGTAGGGAGGCTATATATACAGGGGGGTACCGGTGCAGAGTCAATGTGCGGGGGCACTGGCTAGTTGAGGTAGTTGAAGTAATATGGACATGTGGGTAGAATTAAAGTGACTATGCATAAATAATTAACAGAGTAGCAGCAGCGTAAAAAGATGGGGTGGGGGTGGGGGTGGGGGGCAGTGCAAATAGTCCGGGTAGCCATGATTAGTATCGCTTGCCGTGCGGTAGCAGAAAGAACAGTCTATGACTAGGGTGGCTGGAGTCTTTGACAATTTTGAGGGCCTTCCTCTGACACCGCCTGGTATAGAGGTCCAGGATGGCAGGAAGCTTGGCCCCAGTGATGTACTGGGCCGTACGCACTACCCTCTGTAGTGCCTTGCGGTCGGAGGCCAAGCAGTTGCCATACCAGGCGGTGATGCAACCAGTCAGGATGCTCTCGATGGTGCAGCTGTATAATTTTTTGAGGATCTCACCATAGGTGAGTTCAATTCCAAAGTAAAGGAGAATCACCTGCTTGAAATCTAATTATTTCTAACTACTTCTAGAAGGTGCCAATAATATTGGCCTGGCCATTTTCTGATTTCTTTGTGGAATAAGCTAACATTTAGTAAATTATTCTGATTTTTTTGTGTTGTTCAACTGCAAACCAAAGACATACATTTGTGAATACCAAAATATTTTTAGATTTCAACAGTTTTCTGGAAGAAATTGTGCATTATTAGAAAAAAAGTGCAAGGGTGCCAATATCTTTGGCCACGACTGTACATAGGATCCTGTATATAGCATTTTTAACATATTAAAACAAAAGAGATAAATTATATTTGTCCAGCCTTTGCTGCTATCCTTGCAGATGTGTATAATATGCTGCGACCCTAACCAAAATGTATTTAATAGCTCCAAATAACAAAATAATGTTGCTAGGTTGTTGTAACATTTAAACTTAAAACATGTTTTTCATTTTTTTGCACTGCATGGATCACTTTTTTATTTTTTATTTTTATTTCACCTTTATTTAACCAGGTAAGCCAGTTGAGAACAAGTTCTCATTTACAACTGCGACCTGGCCAAGATAAAGCAAAGCAGTGCGATAAAAACAACAACACAGAGTTACATATGGGGTAAACAAAACATAAAGTCAAAAATACAAACAGAAAATATATATACAGTGTGTGCGAATGTACTAAGTTATGGAGGTAAGGCAATAAATAGGCCATAGTGCAAAATAGTTACAATTTCGTATTAACACTGGAATGATAGATGTGCAAAAGATGATGTGCAAATAGAGATACTGGGGTGCAAATTAGCAAAATAAATAACAATATGGGGATGAGGTAGTTGGGTGGGCTAATTTCAGAATGGCTGTGTACAGGTGCAGTGATCGGTAAGCTGCTCTGACAACTGACACTTAAAGTTAGTGAGGGAGATAAGAGTCTCCAGCTTCAGAGATTTTTGCAGTTCGTTTGAATGCAGTATTGCTGTATGGCCACTCAAAATGTATTGTAGTTGAGTAGCCAGCCTAGGCTACTGCTCAAACATTGCTGTAATACGCCTACATGTTTCTCCTTTGCATGGTGTTTAGTTGCAGATTTAGTTTTTGGGTTATTCATTGTCAAGCTTTTAAAACCTAAGACAGACTGCAACATCTTAGTATCCTAGCTAGGACTGTGGCATGTGTCTGTACACTTTGCCTCCGCTGCACACGGTAAATGGGACACACGAAAGCAGCACGATTGACCTTGATTTCACCAATGGGAGGACAACAGGCTGTAATTTCATAAAGTAGATCACTCAACTGTTAACTCATTTATACTTGCTTGTGTGTCCTATTGTCCTTTAGCAGTAATTTATACCCGTGTGTGAATCCTTTATCTTATAACTTTTTGACAACCAAGATGACATTTTCTGTAGGCTACAGCAATGACCCGTTGGAACCGAAACTTGGCATGGTCATTTAGCCTACAACACCTTTAAACTTTCGGTCCGGTAGTAGACTCGGTCAGTGCCATTAGTGATGATGTGATACAGTACACTGGCTGGCTTGTGTGGAGGTGTGTGTGTGGGTCTGGGAGGAGGGGTGTGTATGTGGCAGGACGTTGGCAGTGGTTGCTGTGACTTGTAGGGCAGCGCATCGCGGGCTCTATAGAAGCAGGCGAAAATGAATTGACAACCCAAATCATTGCGCAGGCCGGATAAAATGAGTGTCACGGGCCTTGTGTTTCACACATGTGGTCTAAAAGCTCATTGTTGTAAAAACATAGCAGAACAGATTGAATCTCCAGTTCCATGTGGTTCCTCTCAGTACCTTGAGCACCTCCATGTTATTATGTAGTTCTCCCAGGTATTTGTAGTAGTCACCAGACAGGGTGAGCAGCTCTATGTAACGGGTCTGCAGCAACGTAGCCTGGGAAAGAAAGGCAAACAATGCACAGTTAACAATAGAGACACACAATGACACAAACCACAAAGAGAGAGACATACAGTGCCTTCAGAAAGTATTCACACCCTTGAATTTCAAATGGATTAGATTGAGATTTTGTGTCACTGCCCTATGTCATGTAAGAATCTTCCCAGCGTGAAATAGTTCCCAATTGTTCTGATCGTGTTCTGATTGTGACGTTATGCTGTAAAATTTCTCCCAGCGTGAATATTTTCCCGGTTCAATAATTGCACACGCGTATCTTTATGTGGATGGCTAAGCTCGTGCGGATGCCTCCATCTCACACCCTCCCTCGACCTCGAAAACGTATTCTGTGAGCACGCGAATATGCTTCACACATCTGCCAATCAATGGTGGCTGAGTATTGACACTGACCAATCAGAAGCTTGTTGAGACGTGAGGTCAGCATTTAAATACCCGGATTCACGCATCAAAGTGCTGAGGGTTGATTTGAGAAGAGATTCTTTGCGATTGCAAAGACCTGGGCGCTACTTTTTTGATTGACAGTGCATATATTTGTTAGATAGTTAGTTAGCTAGCTAAATCAAGGGTGAGGGAGGGTGTGAGAGAAACATCTGCACGAGCTCAGCCATCCACATAAAGAGACGCACGTGTAATTATTGAACTGGGAACATTTTCACGCTGTGAGAAATTTTACAACATGACGTCACAATCAGAACGATTGGGAACTATTTCACACTGGGACGAATTTAATATAATAATTATAATAATAATATGCCATTTAGCAGACGCTTTTATCCAAAGCGACTTACAGTCATGTGTGCATACATTTTTACATATGGGTGGTCCCGGGGATCGAACCCACTACCCTGGCGTTACAAGCGCCGTGCTCTACCAATTGAGCTACAATATGACTCCCTACACACAATAACCCATAATGTCAAAGTGGAATTGTTTAAAAAAAAAATAATTGTGAATTAAAAATCTAAAGCAGAAATGTCTTGAGTCAATAAGTATTCAACCCCTTTGTTATGGCAAGCCTAAATAAGTAAAAAATGTGCTTAACAAGTCACATAATAAGTTGCATGGACTAATACACAATAATACTGTTTAACATGATTTGTTATGACTACCTCATCTCTGTACCCCACACATACAATTATCTGTAAGGTCCCTCAGTCGAGCAGTGCATTTCAAACACAGACTCAACCACAAAGACCAGGGAGGTTTTCAAATGCCTTGCAAAGAAGGGCACCTATTGGCAGATGAACCCCCCCCCCCCCCCCCCCCCCCCCCCGAAAAAAACTGACATTGAATATCCCTTTCAGCATGGTGAAGTTATTAATTACACTTTGGATGGTGTATCAACACACCCAGTCACTAGAAAGATACAGGCGTCCTTCCTAATTCAGTTGCCAGAGAGGAAGGAAACCACTCAGGGATTTCACCATGAGGCCTGTGGTGACTTTAAAACAGTTACAGTTTAATGGCTGTGATAGGAGAAAACTGAGGATGGATCAACAACATTGCAGTTACTCCACAATACTAACCTAAATGACAGAGTGAAAAGAAGGAAGCCTGTACAGAATACAAATATTCCAAAACATGCATCCTGTTTGTAATAAGGCACTAAAGTAAAACTACAAAAAATTACTTTATGTCCTGAATACAAAGCGTTATGTTTGGGGCAAATCCAACACAACACTTAGTACCACTCTTCATATTTTCAAGCATGGTAGTGGCTACATCATGTTATGGGTATGCTTGTCATTGGCAAGGACTAAGGAGTTTTTTAGGATACAAATAAACTGAATAGAGCTAACAAAATCCTAGAGGAAAATCTGGTTCAGTCTGCTTTCCAACAGACACTGGGAGACAAATTCACCTTTAAGCAGGACAATTACCTAAAACACAAGGCCAAATATACACTGGAGTTGCTTACCAAGATGACATTGAATGTTCCCGAGTCGCCTAGTTACAGTTTTGACTTAAATCGGTTTGAAAATCTATGGCAATGATCAATGATCAACAACCAACTTAATAATAATAATATGCAAATATTGTACAATCTAGGTGTGCAAAGCTCTTAGAGACTTACCCAGAAAGACTCACAGCTGTAATCACTGCCAAAGGTGATTCTAACATGTATTGACTTATGAGGTTTAATACTTATACTTATGTAATCAAGATATATTAGTGTTTTATTTTTCATTATTATTATTTTTTGACAAATGTTAGAATTTTTCTTTCACTTTGACGTTAGAGTATTTTGTGTATATCAGTGACAAAAAAATGACAATTAAATCAATTTTAATCCCACCTTGTAACATGACAAAATGTGGAAAAAGTCAAGGGGTGTGAATACTTTCTGAAGGCACTGTAGATACTGAGTGGGTTGTGTGTGGTTGTGTAACAGACATGTAGATACACATTTTAAAGTATCTTTGTTGACTGGATGTTGCGATTACTGTTACCTCCTCGGTGAGTTGAGTAGAAGGAGATTGTAGCATGGTCCTCTTCATATGGATGTTTAGTAGAGTCTCCAGACCAGCACTGTATGAGGCCAACTCCAGCTCATAGCCCTAAAACATGCAGTCACATTAAAGCAGATGTACAATACAAACATCTTTATAACATCACAGAAATGTTAGGACAGTCCGGTACTGTCAGATATAATGTGTCAGAAATGGTCTGTACCTTGATGGAGTTGACACAGGCGTCAGTGTCTCTCAGAACACTCTTCACACTCTCCCTCTTCCCCTTGATCTCAGAGTTCAGCACCTAGACAGACACACAAATACATTAATATGTTGGTTATATTGACTCTAATAGACATTGAACAACTGGACTGTTTGTTTGTTTGACTGATTGACCTTCTGCTGGTTGAGGTGTTCCTCCAGGGCTGTGATGCTGTCTATCTTGGTGGCCTGCAGCGCGTCCTGTGTCTGACGCGTAGCACCAATCCACTCACTGAGGATTGAGCTAGTGGTTGTGTACTGCTGGAGCAGCTGGAGATACCCCTCTAGGTCCCTCAGTCTGACATAAAGGAGAAGCGAAACACCGTTTTTGTAAATATATTTTTTAAAGCGCTGAAGTGCATAAATATCGTCTGTCCTCGGTTGCAACACTCACTACCGAGTTTCAAACTGCCTCTGGAAGCAACGTCAGCACAAGAACTGTTCGTCGGGAGCTTCATGAAATGGGTTTCCATGGCCGAACAGCTGCACACAAGCCTAAGATCACCATGCGCAATGCCAAGCGTCGGCTGGAGTGGTGAATCCCGCTTCACCATCTGGCAGTACGACGGACTAATCTGGGTTTGGCGGATGCCAGGAGAACGCTACCTGCCCCAATGCATTGTGCCAACTGTAAAGTTTGGTGGAGGAGGAATAATGGTCTGGGGCTGTTTTTCATGGTTCGGGCTAGGCCCCTTAGTTCCAGTGAAGGGAAATCTTAACGCTACAGCATACAATGACATTCTAGACGATTCTGTGCTTCCAACTTTGTGGCAACAGTTTGGGGAAGGCCCTTTCCTGTTTCAGCATGACAATGCACCCGTGCACAAAGCGAGGTCCATACAGAAATGGTTTGTCGAGACCGGTGTGGAAGAACTTGACTGGTCTGCACATAGCCCTGACCTCAACTCCATCGAAAACCTTTGGGATGAATTGGAACGCGGACTGTGAGCCAAGCCTAATCGCCCAACATCAGCGCCTGACCTCACTAATGCTCTTGTGGCTGAATGGATGCAAGTCCCTGCAGTAATGTTCCAACATCTAGTGGAAAGACTTCCCAGAAGAGTGGAGGCTGTTATAGCGGCAAAGGGGGGACCAACTCCATATTAATGACCATGATTTTGGAATGAGATGTTCGACGAGCAGGTGTCTACATACTTTTGGTTATGTAGGTTATGTCTATAGTAGTGACAATGACATAAGGAACCGGAAAGGTGTAGATAGATAAGGTAAAGAGACGTCCATACCTAGAGTCTATCTGGCTCTGAAAGCGTCTCCAGCGGTCAGACAGCTGGGTGACCTGTTCGCTGTATCTGGACAGGTCCACGTCACACCTGTGGAAGGCTCCGCCCACCTGGCTGTTCCAGTGGACCGCCTTCCCCAGCTCCGTCTCCATGGAGACCAGGACGTCCCTCTTCCCCTCCAGCTCCGCCCTCATACTCTACACACACATACATCACACACACACACACACACACAACAGAATATCTTAGATTTGAATCAGAAAGTGAACTGGCCTTTTTAGAGTACATACCGAGAACCCCGAATAACCACAAAACTCACTGACTTCAAAACATTTACTAGGGCCCTATAAAATCTGTAAATATTTTTTGACAAATTCCGTTTCTTCAAAAATTCTGTTTTCTCCTGTTTTTTTCCCCCAGGTTTCAGAATGTTCCCCTTTTCAGGTTTTCACTCTCAAAACGGACACTTACCCTGCCCCCATCCCCAATGGACATTTATCATGGCTATAATTATAAATGTGTATACAGTATATTATTTTTATCTCATCACTTCTCTTTATTTAACCTGCACTGTTGGAGCTCAGAGCATAAAAATTCACTTAAGCCTGCGATTATATCTGCGACCCTGTGCATGTGACTAATAAACTCATCTAATCTAATAACAAATACAACAAACAATCACACTTTTTAATAGAAAAACAACAAAATTGGATGTCCTAAGTCCACAACAATGCTTAAACCACATCAGGAGACCAATTTTGAGGTCTGGGAAAAATCTAAGAAATTATATTTTTTTGGTGTAGATACCCTTTAATTCAAGTGCCCACCAGCAAGAGCAGTGTTTCTGTAGCATACATGTGATTGCAGAGTTTGCTAAACAAACCCTAATTTACAAACAGACAATTTTATCCTAGAAGCACCACACACAGCTAACTGACAGACTGAATAATGGTTGTGACAGACACTGCCATTCCCACATTCTTTGGGCTTGTGTGTCATACAGTAACTGTTACCTTCAGAGTGGACCTGTAATCCTCCACCTCTGCAGGATCCAAGGATGTGGTCTCCTTCTCTGTCAGTCTGGTCTCATGGACCTTAATGATGTCCTCAGCCCTGGACACACTCTCCAGGAGGGCCCTTAGAGCCCGCAGCCTGTGAGGGGTGGGTGGGGGGTGACAGAGAAGAGAGAGAGAAGAAGGGGGAGAGAGATGCAAAGAATGAGAGAGAGATGGAGAGAGAGAATTTGTCAAAACAAATTAGTTACATTTGAGCAATGAGTGGTGAGTGTGTATGGAAGAGTCTGTATTTAGAGTACCACTATGGGTATACTGCAGAGAACCCTTTCAGGCTGTGGGTGTATGCTCATACACTACAGTATAATGTTGACCTCTGTAGGTATGCTGCAGAGCACCCATCCAGACTGCCCAGTCTCTCGTTGATGAGGCCGAGTTGGCTGTGTAGGAACGTGGCTTTGTCAGAGTCAGTCATGTTCTCCAGTTCCTTCAGAACACGCTCCTTTAGACATGTGTACTTCTCACGGATAGAGTCCACATCCTGCTGTACAGACTGGGGAAAACGCACACATTTAGTCACATGCACATACCTAAACCTACATACATAGTAGTACTCCTAGTAAGGACACTCCTAGGTATATTATATCTGTGTGTGTGTGTGTGTGTGTGTGTGTGTGTGTGTGTGTGTGTGTGTGTGTGTGTGTGTGTGTGTACCTCTAGCTGTGTGATCCTCAGGCCACAGTCATGTGCTCCATCCTCTGCCAGACAGATGTGGATGTGCTGAGTAAGCCCCGCCTCTGCCACCTCCAGTCTCAGTCTGAGCGCGTGCAGCTCCATCAGGCTCTGTGATGTCACCAACACCACCTTCTTCTTAACCACTACCTTCTTCACATCCTCTTGCTTGGTCGCCAGTATCCTGGCTTCCTCCTCTGCTTTGATCTTCTCCTCATTGGCGGTCTGTTGTGCAGCTAGGGATGGAGAGATACAATGTTGGTGTCATTTACTGTATGGTACAGATACAATTGAGGTTATTGACATGCACTCAGAGTAGAGATGTATATATCTTCTCACTGTAAGCAGGTAGCTGGACCAGCAGGTGGTCATAGTGAGCCTGGGCTCCAGTGTACTGGCTCTCGATGCTGCTCTTGTCCTCGTCCTTGAACATCTCGGAGCCATGGCAACAGAGGGTGAACTCTGAGTAGTGTGTCTCCAGACTCTTCAGGATGCTGCGGTACTCCTCAGGACGCATACGGGACAGCTGAAAGGACACAATAATGAAGCTATCGTTCAAGAAAAAAATTGAATTAATAAGTATGACTAAGGGCATACTTTTTTGTAGGTTATATATTTTGTTATTACCATTTTAATGTATTTTTTTGTAATCCTAGTATAAGTAAATAGTGGGCTGTATAGCAAAGTGCAACCCTGACATTTGAGTTAGTTGTGGACTTTTAAGTAGTTACAATGAGATTATTGTGATGACAATGATAGTGGTTACCGCAGTTATTGAAGGACTTACCATGGTGATGGTGAGTGAGTTGATATGTGTGAGGTCCTGGACACAGTGCTGCCAGGAAATGAGACTCTTGATGTTGATGTAGAGCTGATTCCATACAGACAGGATGGCCTCAATGTACTGCTCATTCCTGATGGACCACACAACACAGATGGTGATTTAGTTCTCACATTGTGTGTGTGTGTGTGTGTGTTTGTGTGTGTGTGCACTGCGTGCCTGCATGTGTGTGTTCTTACTTGTTGGCCAGGTTGATGCCAAGGGGGTTGGGTGGTGGAACCAGCAGACAGACAGAGGGCACCAGCATGTCCAGTCCTCCTGGTCCTGTCACCTGCCACTTACTGCGCTGGGAATTGTCTTTCAGGATGCCCTTGTCGCCCTTCAGAATCACCTTCTATAGAGGGACAGGACATGCAGGATGTTAGACAGCAGTGTGTGTGTGCGTGCAGGCATGCATGTGTGAGAAAGAGAGAGAGAGAGAGAGAGAGAGAGAGAGAGAGAGAGAGAGAGAGAGAGAGAGAGAGAGAGAGAGAGAGAGAGAGAGAGAGAGAGAGCTTGTGTGTGTATATTCATGTCTCGGACCTGGTCTTGTTTGAAGTCACACAGGGCCTGTACCATAACAGGACTACTGCTCTTCTCCTCTTCAGGGTTACGTGGTCTGAGCCTCACTATGCTCTTGGACTTGTTGACCGAGTGCTGCACCTGCCTCTTATCCTCCATGATCTGCTCCTTCTCTTTCTGTTGGACATAGAGGTTAAGGGTCAGAGGTCAATATCCCTATCAGAGGAAAGGGGGAGCACAATTGGTATCTTCACAAATGACTTCCTATTCCACATGTAGTGAACTAGTTCTTTACCGGAGTGACTACACTCTTAGATTAATTTTTTATATATAGAACCTTAAAGGGTTCTTTAGCTGTCCCCATAGGAGAACCCTTTGAAGAACCCTTTTTGGTTGCAGGTAGAACTGTCACGCCCTGACTCAGGGGACGGTTATTTGTTGAGTCAGGGTGTGTATATTTCGTGTTGTGTTTATTTCTATGTTTAGTTTCTAGATCGTTTAGATCTATGTTGGCCAGGGTGGTTCCCAATCAGAGGCAGCTGTAGCTCGTTGTCTCTGATTGGGGACCATACTTAGGCAGCCTTTTGGCACCAGTCAGTTGTGGGATCTTGTTCCGTGTAAGGTATGTTTGTGTGTTACCTTGGACTTCACGTTTCGTTTGTTGTTTTGTCGTGTGTTAATTCGTGAAATAAATATGAATGCATATCACGCTGCGCCTTGGTCCTTCTCGTCCGTAAACGATCGTGACAGAAGATCCCACTAATCCTGGATCAAGCAGCGTGACGAGGAGAGAGGATGGACTTGGGAGGAGATGAGCGAGAGTCTGGCAAGAGGGATGGAGGCCATGATCACGAAGGAGTAGGGGGGGGGCTCACGCCGTGGACGACGAGGCAGCAGGAGGCCGCGATAGAGCGGTTCAGCCGTTTAGCAGATGAGGCCGCCAGATTAAGGGGGTCATTGGTGCAGAGGGAGCAGAAGGAAAGTGTAGAGGCACGGCGAGAGGAGCTGGTTAGGCAGCAGAAGGAGCGGGGGTTAATGAAGGAACCCAGTCCCGCTCCTCGCACCAATCGAGTGGTGCGTGTCGCCAGTCCGGTCCGGCCCGTTCCTGATTCCCGCACTAAGCCAGTGGTGGGTGTTCCCAGTATGGTTCGGCCCGTTCCTGCTCCTCGCATCAAGCCAGTGGTGCGCATCGCCAGCCCGGTCCGGCCTGTTCCTGTCCCTCGCACCCAGCCAGTGGTGCGCGTCGCCAGCCCGGCCCGGCCTGTCCCTGCTCCCCGCACCAGGCCAGTGGTGCGCGTCGCCAGTCCGGTACGGCACGTTCCTGCTCCCCGCACCAAGCCAGTGGTGCGCGTCGTCAGCCCAGTCCGGCCCGTTCCTGCTCCCCGCACCAGGCCAGTGGTGCGCGTCGCCAGTCCGGTACGGCCCGTTCCTGCTCCCCGCACCAAGCCAGGGGTGCGCGTCGTCAGCCCAGTCTGGCCCGTTCCTGCTCCCCGCACCAAGCCAGTGGTGCGTGTGTCCAGTCCGGCACGGCCCGTGCCTGTTCCACCGGTGCCTGGTCCGGCACCGGTCAGCTGCTCCACTCTGGAGCCAGAGCAATCCGCTCCACCGGGGTCCAGTCCAGCTCCGGTCAGCGGCTCCACTCCAGAGCCAGAGCAGTCCGCTCCACCGGTGCCTGATCCAGTTCCGGTCAGCGGCTCCACCCCGGAGCCAGAGCAGTTCGATCCACCGTCGTCTGGTCCAGCTCCAGTCAGCGGTTCCAGTCCAGACCCAGACGTCAGCCCCTCTCCAGGTTCGGGGTCTCCCACACCAGGGTCCAGACAGGGCGTGGTACTTCGTGGGAGGAAGGAGAGAGGAAGCAGCGCGCCAAGGTCCAGACCAGACCAGGGGCGCAACGGGGAGGTGGAGAGTAAGTGGTGGTTACACCCGGAGCCGGATCCGCCTCCGAGGCGGAATGCCCACCCGGCCCCTACCCTGTTAGGTTTATGTGGCGCAGTCGGAGTCCGCACATTTGGGGGGGGGGGGGGGGGGTACTGTCACGCCCTGACTCAGGGGACGGTTATTTGTTGAGTCAGGGTGTGTATATTTCGTGTTTATTTCTATGTTTAGTTTCTAGATCGTTTAGATCTATGTTGGCCAGGGTGGTTCCCAATCAGAGTTAGCTGTAGCTCGTTGTCTCTGATTGGGGACCATACTTAGGCAGCCTTTTGGCACCAGTCAGTTGTGGGATGTTGTTCCGTGTAAGGTATGTTTGTGTGTTACCTTGGACTTCACGTTTCGTTTGTTGTTTTGTCGTGTGTTTATTCGTGAAATAAATATGAATGCATATCACGCTGCGCCTTGGTCCTTCTCGTCCGTAAACGATCGTGACAAGAACCCTTTTGTTCCAGGAAGAACCCTTTTGTTCCATGTAGAACCCTTTTTTCCAAGAGTGTACAGTCAAAAGTAGTGCACTATATAGGGAATTGGGTGTTTGAGATATAACCTTGTACAGTATATCTGTGGTGCCTTCAAACATGTACATGTCTTACCTCCAGGCCTTTGAGTAGTTCCAGCAGGTTTTCAAGGGGCGTGTTTCTGTCACTGGTGAACTTCTTACGGATGTTCTCATGCGCCTTCTGCAGCTTACTGTACATCTCATTGGCCTCCTTGATGAAGTCGCTGTAGGCAGCATTCTCCTTCAGGTGGACATGGATACACTTGGTGATCTGGAGGAGCCAGCTCCACTGGGTCTGCAGAGTGTCCATGTAGGCCTGGAAGAAATTAAAAAAGAAGGATAGAGGGATTCAAGAATGAATAAAAGGGGGATGGAAAGGAAGATGAGAACTCATATCAAGATAACCATCACAGCTAATTAGATAGCTAGACATTGCTAGATATCATGGGCCCCAGGAAGAGTAGGTTTTGCGACTGTAACAGCTAATGGGGATCCAAATAATCAAATAGATATTCTTCTATACAGACATCTCCTAACCTCGATCTTGTCAGAGGCAGGGTGGGGGTTCTTCAAAAGGCTGTCCACTTTCAGCTTCAGTTTATTCAGGTCCTTATCCTTCTCCTCCAGGGCACTCATCAGTTTCTGACAGAGAAAACAACACAGTTTACAGACAACACAGTTAGGGCAGAACTGGAGAGACAGAATCACTGTTAGGCCCTGGGGACCCATTGGGACTGGAAGAATGATCTGTGGTTTCATTGCACAAATCTCAATGGTTAGGCAATTGGCATGATACTTTCCTAGGGTACATAATGCAAAACAGATTAACAACACATAATGATTTGCAGATACATAATACACTAGATGTGCCAGTCACGGGACTAGAGATCACCAAACATTACCAATCATCAGGAATGATGAGGAACAATTACAGCTAGTCTGCGTCCCAAGTGTCACCCAATATATTACCTACATAGTGCATTACTTTTGACCAGAGCCCTGGTCAAAAGTAGTGCACTTTATAGGTAATAGGGTGCCATTTTGGACGCAGATCCTGTATGGTCTCTATGGGAATCATCAATTAGCCTCTCCCTCTCCCACTGTGACAGTACCCCTCAGACCCTTGACCTTTAACCCTTGACGCAGTCCTTACAGAGTAGCTCTCCTGCTTCTTGGGGATGTAGAGGTCTATGTTCTTGTGCCCCCAGTCAAACACCAGCTCCTCCTCCTCTCTCTCGTTCACCCACATGATCTCTCTACTGATCGCCTCAATGATCTGCTGCATCTCCCTCAGCTGGTTGCTACGACCATGAGACATTTTCTGACAGAGCAGAAAACATAGTAAGACTCTTTAATAGTTAGGTACAATCAATAGTTACAAATCCATTGTGGCATGACTAACATAGACAGACAAATGGAAACAAACATGTTCAATACAACACAAACCTACAGAAAGATAATATATGGTACAACAACCGTATTATAGAGTAATGCAGGGGTGTGTGTGTGTGTGTTTTCCCCAGAGTTCTCTGTCACCTGCAGCATGTCCCATTCCTGATCCAGAGCGTACTGGTTGGCCTTGTCTCCTTTCTTAATCTGTAGGGAAGAACAAACAAACACTGAGAGAGAATTACACACACTCAGTCGGAATTACACACAAACACACTCCCAGAAATAGAATTAGTATGAGAGACAGTGTGAAAGTAACTGTGTCTGTGTTCGTGACAGGTGTGTGTGTGTGTGTGTGTGTGTGTGTGTGTGTGTGTGTGTGTGTGTGTATGTGTGTGTGTGTGTGTGTGTGTGTGTGTGTGTGTGTGTGTGTGTGTGTGTGTGTGTGTGTGTGTGTGTGTGTGTGTGTGTGTGTGTGTGTGTGTGCATACCCACCAGTTCAACGTTGGCCTTGTCTACCTCGGGGCTTCTCTGTATCGAGCTGTGGAACTTGCTGTGGCTTATCAGCTGCTGCTCAATGGATGCAGCGTCATCTCCCCACGGAGAGGTCTCTATCAGACGCTGGAATACAAACACATTACGATCACATTCTAACTACATCTCAAACACACTGTAACCTCACAAGCACAACACACACCTCAACCATTACACAAATACACATCTCAACCCCAACACACAGCTCAACCATAGGGAAAAGTCTCACATGCTACAACATTGCCACTAGGTGGTAATAGAGTAGTGTGAAGTATGGTAAATGCTTACCCTCTGTAAGCTTAACACTAAAAACCAACCAAGAAGTAAATATGGTATGTCAGGAATTCACCAATAGACAGGGAGTCTGAGCCACTAAGTCCAGAACATAGCCTAGCCTTCACCTTGGTTTGTGCAGAGGGGGGTGCATAATATGAGTGTGTGTGTGTGTGTGTGTGTGTGTGTATATGTGTGTGTGCAGTGTGTTTTTGTCTTTCTCTAGTCTCCACTCCTCCTAAATGAGATTGATGTCTGTCAGTGGCAGATGGACTCTGTGGAGAAGAATGCTTTCAACTTGGTACAATGCTTGACATACAGTTACACTACGTCCAGCCTCTAGCATTTCTTCTGCATGTCTGTACAAGTGACAAAGCAGGTATAACCGCCAACACAACCTGCTCTATCCTTTCTGTTCGTTCTACAGTTTGTGAAAAGCTGGCAGTGGAAGGTATTCCACTCATTCAAGGTATTCCGAGCAGCCGAGCGGAAATGGAGGAAAACTAGACTCCCTGCGGACCTGGCATCTTTTTACTCCCTCCTCTCTACATTTCCTTCATCTGTTTCTGCTGCTAAAGCCACTTTCTACCACTCTAAATTCCAAGCATCTGCCTCTAACCCTAGGAAGCTCTTTGCCACCTTCTCCTCCCTGCTGAATCCTCCTCCCCCCACCCCCCCTCCTCCCTCTCTGTGGATGACTTCGTCAACCATTTTGAAAAGAAGGTTGACGACATCCAATCCTCGTTTGTTAAGTCAAATGACACTGCTGGTCCTGCTCACACTGCCCTACCCTATGCTTTGACTTCTTTCTCCCCTCTCTCTCCAGATAAAATCTTGCGACTTGTGACGGCCGGCCGCCCAACAACCTGCCCGCTTGACCCTATCCCCTCCTCTCTTCTCCAGACCATCTCCGGTGACCTTCTCCCTTACCTCACCTCGCTCATCAACTCATCCTTGACCGCTATGTCCCTTCCGTCTTCAAGAGAGCGAGAGTTGCACCCCTTCTCAAAAAACCAACACTCGATCCCTCTGATGTCAACAACTACAAACCAGTATCCCTTCTTTCTTTTCTCTCCAAAACTCTTGAGCGTGCCGTCTTTAGCCAACTCTCTTGCTATCTCTCTCAGAATGACCTTCTTGATCCAAACCAGTCAGGTTTCAAGACTGGTCATTGAACTGAGACTGCTCTTCTCTGTGTCACGGAGGCTCTCCGCACTGCTAAAGCTAACTCTCTCTCCTCTGCTCTTGTCCTTCTAGACCTGTCTGCTGCCTTTGATACTGTGAACCATCAGATCCTCCTCTCCACCCTCTCCGAGCTGGGCATCTCCGGCGCGGCTCACTCTTGGATTGCGTCCTACCTGACCGGTCGCTCCTACCAAGTGGCGTGGCGAGAATCTGTCTCCGCACCACGTGCTCTCACCACTGGCGTCCCCCAGGGCTCAGTTTTAGGCCCTCTCCTATTCTCGCTATACACCAAGTCACTTGGCTCTGTCATATCCTCACATGGCCTCTCCTATCATTGCTACGCAGATGACACACAACTAATCTTCTCCTTTCCCCCTTCTGATAACCAGGTGGCGAATCGCATCTCTGCATGTCTGGCAGACATATCAGTGTGGATGACGGATCACCACCTCAAGCTGAACCTCGGCAAGACGGAGCTGCTCTTCCTCCCCGGGAAGGACTGCCCGTTCCATGATCTCGCCATCACGGTTGACAACTCCGTTGTGTCCTCCTCCCAGAGTGCGAAGAGCCTTGGCGTGACCCTGGACAACACCCTGTCTTTCTCCGCTAACATCAAGGCGGTGACCCGATCCTGTAGGTTCATGCTCTACAACATTCGGAGAGTACGACCCTGCCTTACACAGGAAGCGGCACAGGTCCTAATCCAGGCACTTGTCATCTCCCGTCTGGATTACTGCAACTCGCTGTTGGCTGGGCTCCCTGCCTGTGCCATTAAACCCCTACAACTCATCCACAACGCTGCAGCCCGTCTGATGTTCAACCTTCCCAAGTTCACTCACGTCACCCCGCTCCTCCGCACACTCCACTGGCTTCCAGTTGAAGCTCGCATCTGCTACAAGACCATGGTGCTTGCCTACGGAGCTGTGAGGAGAACGGCACCTCCGTACCTTCAGGCTCTGATCAGTCCCTACACCCAAACGAGGACATTGCGTTCATCCACCTCTGGCCTGCTGGCCCCCCTACCTCTGCGGAAGCACAGTTCCCGCTCAGCCCAGTCAAAACTGTTCGCTGCTCTGGCACCCCAATGGTGGAACACGCTCCCTCACGACGCCAGGACAGCGGAGTCACTCACCACCTTCCGGAGATACTTGAAACCCCACCTCTTTAAGGAATACCTGGGATAGGATAAAGTAATCCTTCTACCCCCCCCTTACCCCACCCCACCCCCGCAAAAAAATAAAATAAAAACAAACATATTGTAAAGTGGTTATCCCACTGGCTGTAAGGTGAATGCACCAATTTGTAAGTCGCTCTGGATAAGAGCGTCTGCTAAATGACGTAAATGTAAAATGTAATGTAAATGTATTCAGTAGCAGGGATGACGTACATCACATGTGGTTGTGATAACTGTACATTGCAGTAGGAGGGCTAAGGTTATTTTAAGACAATTACAGTACTGCGTGTGTTTGTGTGTGTGTGTGCCATTTCCGGTGTTTTCAGATCTAAATGAAGTTTGAGTGTCAGCGTGTTATCTGCACTAACCTCTCAGACACACACCTGCCCTTCAGGACTAACCAGTTAATGTACAGTACCAGTCAAAAGTTTGGACACACCTACTCATTCAAGGGTTTTTCTTTATTTTTTACATTATAGAATAATAATGAAGACATCAAAACTATGAAATAACACATGTGAAATCATGTAGTAACAAAAAAAGTGTTAAATAAATCAAAATATATTTTATATTTGAGATTCTTCAAACAGCCACCCTTTGCCTTGATGACAGCTTTGCACACTCTTGGCATTCTCTCAAACACCTTCACCTGGAATGCTTTTCCAACAGTCTTGAAGGAGTTCCCACATATGCTGAGCACTTGTTGGCTGCTTTTCCTTCACTCTGCCATCCGACTCATCCCAAACCATCTCAATTGGGTTGAGGTCGGGTGATTGTGGAGGCCAGGTCATCTGATGCAGCACTCCATGCTCTCCTTCTTGCTCAAATAGCCCTTACACAGCCTGGAGCTGTGTTTGGTCATTGTCCTGTTGAAAAACAAATGATAGTCCCACTAAGCCCAAACCAGATGGCGTATCGCTGCAGAATGCTGTGGTAGCCACGCTGGTAAAGTGTGTCTAAATAAATCACAGACAGTGTCACCAGCAAAGCACCCCCACACCATAACACCTCCTCCTCCATGCTTTACGGTGGGAACTACACATGCAGAGATCATCCGTTCACCCACACCGCGTCTCACAAAGACACGCCGGTTGGAACAAAAAATCTCCAATTTGGACTCATCAGACCAGGGGACAGATTTCCACCAGTCTAATGTTCCTTGGCCCAAGCAAGTCTCTTCTTCTTATTGGTGACCTTTAGTAGTGGTTTCTTTTCAGCAATTCGACCATGAAGGCCTGATTCACACAGTCTCCTCTGAACAGTTGATGTTGAGATGTGTCTGTTACTTGAACTCTGTGAAGCATTTATTTGGGCTGCAATTTCTGAGGCTGGTAACTCTAATGAACTTATCCTCTGCAACAGAGGTAACTCTGACTCTTCCCTTCCTGTGGCGGTCCTCATGAGAGCCAGTTTCATCATAGCGCTGGATGGTTTTTGCGACTGCATTTGAAGAAACTTGTAAAATGATTCTACAAAGTAAAAAATTGTAAAATAAAGAAAACCCTTGAATGCCTACTCATTCAAGGGTTTTTCTTTATTTGTGCTATTTTTTACATTGTAGAATAATAGTGAAGACATCAAAACTATGAAATAACACATATGGAATCATGTAGTAACCACAAAAGTGTTAAACAAATCAGAATATATTTTATATTTGAGATTCATCAAATAGCCACCCTTTGCCTTGATGACAGCTTTGGACTCTCTTGGCATTCTCTCAACCAGCTTCATAAGCTAGTCTAGAATAAGCTAGAATGCATTTCAACTGTCTCCTGAGTGGCGCAGTGGTCTAAGGCACTGCATCGCAGTGCTAACTGTGCCACTAGAGATCCTGGTTCAAATCCAGGCTCTGTCGCAGCCAGCCGTGACCGGGAGACTCATGGGCGGCGCACAATTGGCCCAGCGTCGTCCAGGGTAGGGGAGGGAATGGCCGGCAGGGATGTAGCTCAGTTGATAGAGCATGGTGTTTGCAACGCCAGGGTTGTGGGTTCGATTCCCACGGGGGGCCAGTATAAAAAAATATGTATTCACTAACTGTAAGTCGCTCTGGATAAGAGCGTCTGCTAAATGACTAAAATGTAATTAACAGGTGTGCCTTGTTAATTTGTGGAATTTATTTCCTTCTTAATGCGTTTGAGCCAATCAGTTGTGTTGTGACAAGGTAAAGGGGGTATACAGAAGATAGCCCTATTTGGTAAAAGACCAAGTCAATATTATGGCAAGAACAGCTCAAATAAGCAAAGAGAAACAACAGTCCATCATTACTTTAAGACATGAAGGTCAGTCAAAACTGAACATTTCAAGAACTTTGAAAGTTTCTTCAAGTGCAGTCGCAAAAACCATCAAGCGCTATGATGAAACTGGCTCTCATGAGGACCGCCACAGGAAAGGAAGACCCAGAGTTACCTCTTCTGCAGAGGATAAGTTCATTAGAGTTACCAGCCTCAGAAATTGTAGCCCAAATAAATGCTTCACAGAGTTCAAGTAACAGACACATATCAACATCAACTGTTCAGAGGAGACTGCGTGAATCAGGCCTTCATGGTCGAATTGCTGCAAAGAAACCACTACTAAAGGACACCAATAACAAGAAGAGACTTGCTTGGGCCAAGAAACATGAGCAATGGACATTAGACCGGTGGACATTTGTCCTTTGGTCTGGAGTCCAAATTGGAGATATTTGGTTCCATCCACCGTGGCTTTGTGAGACGCTGTGTGGGTGAAAGGATGATCTCTGCATGTGTATTTCACACCGTAAAGCATGGTGGAGGAGGTGTTATGGTGTGGGGGTGCTTTGCTGGTGACATTGTCTGGGATTTATTTAGAATTCAAGGCACACTTAACCAGCATGGCTACCACAGCATTCTGCAGTGATACGCCATCCCATCTGGTTTGGGCTTAGTGGGACTATCATTTGTTTTTCAACAGGACAATGACCCAACACACCTCCAGGCTGTGTAAGGGCTATTTGAACAAGAAGGAGAGTGATGGAGTGCTGCATCAGATGACCTGTCCTCCACAATCACCCGACCTCAACCCAATTGAGATGGTTTGGGATGAGTCAGACCAAAGAGTGAAGGAAAAGCAGCCAATAAGTGCTCAGCATATTTGGGAACTCCTTCAAGACTGTTTGAAAAGCATTCCAGGTGAAGCTGTTTGAGAGAATGCCAAGAGTGTGCAAAGCTGTCATCAAGGCAAAGGGTGGCTATTTGAAGAATCTCAAATATAAAATATATTTTGATTTCTTTAACACGTTTTTGGTTACTACATGATTTCATATGGGTTATTTCATAGTTTTGATGTCTTCACTATTATTCTACAATGTAGAAAATAGTAAAAATAAAGAAAAACCCTTGAATGAGTAGGTGTGTCCAAACTTTTGACTGGTACTGTATGTATGGGAGAACGGAGAGAATTCCCAAAAGTGTCAAAGGGTCAAGTGTTTCACAATGATGACTTTAAAACTATAAGAACTGGGGGTGTTTTGCAACAAGTTGTCAGAACCATTTTTGGCTCACAACTAAAAATATATCTACCGGTATGTTCAACATGTTATATGTTTATGTCCATGTACAGTATCCTATGTTGTGTAATCCTATGCAATCCTATGGAACTCATATGTATCATACGCCTTCCTACACAGGCATTACACATCTGAATGCATGCAGTTATTATGATATCTTCTGAAGGGGAACAGATGGTAGCAATAATATTATGCAATCCTATAGCATATGCCTTCCTACACAAGCATTACACATCTGTGTTGTAGGGTGTGGTTCTCCGTACCTTCTGCTGTCCAATCCAGGCCATGGCCTCGTTGAAGCTCCTCCCAGCTTCCTCCCAGGTGCCACTCCCTCTGCTCCCCTGGCTCCGCCTCTGCATGGTCCCGTTTATGGCCATGTGGACTCCCTTCAACTGGTCCCTACACATCTCCACACTATGGAGGGGGAGAGAAGGGGGAGAGGAGAGGGAGAGGAGAGGGAGAGGAGAGGAGCTGTTAAACTATTTCTGTAACTCTTCCCCTGGTCGTTGCTGTAAAATATAATTTGTTCTCAGTCAATTTACCTAGTAAAATAAAGGGTAAATAAATAATAAAATAAAGAAATAAACACCTGTGTAACCCTAACAGTGTAGAGGAAAAAGGGAAAGAGAGAGAAGTAAAAGGAAGGTATATTGTGCAGAGTAATATTAGTGATCTCTTTGTGTATCTGACCTCAAACAGTGAGAAGAAAGGGGAATAGAGAGAGACACAAGGAGAGGGATATTGGTTTATCTGTATGCAGTAGTAGTGTTCATCTCTTAGTGTATCTAACCTTCGGACCACGCTGTCATTGGGTTGTCCCATCTGTCTCAGGTCCAGAGCACATGCCTTCAGCTGCTCTATGGACACTCTGGCCATGGCCATGTAGTGATCTGCCTCCACTGTGCTGCGCCCAGAGTCGCCGCCCTGCAGGACACACAGGGAAATGTCAGACACACATTATGGCTTTGTACATTATGTCCAGTCTAGCCTCAACTTGATGTTCTGGGCTTCTCAAACGAGAATACGGTAGACTATATTCAGTCAGGTGAATCTCTCAGTTCAAGATCCAGTTAAAGACAGGACCATAATGTATAGATCATAAGGATGGAATGCATAACCTTTCTGTCCAGATAACTTCTATCTGTAGGCTAATTGACTGTTTGCACAATAGTGTACTTTAATAGTTAAAGAGTACATTCTGTGACAGGTCACGGCCAAATGAACACTTTCCCTGGGTTTGTTTTCATTGTTTGTGTGTGTTTAAAGACAATCCCTGGGTTTACTGCTGACTGTGACACACCCTCAGATGCTCTTCTTATTTTCACTTAATGCGTGACCAAATATAACAATATGCATTTCATAAATATTCTAATAAAGTGTGTACATAAAACGTATTAAACATGTCTGTAAAACCACAATGAGGACATCGACCCATCAAGCAAGTTTTCATTCATCATTGGGTACAGCGCAGGAACAAATGTCCGAGTAATCTGAAATGGTGGCATTAATTCATGTTCACATTTACAGCATAACATACATAGGCATTTCATCATTAAGGCCTTTAGGAAATAATGTCTGGAGGGTGAAAATCCAGAAACATTCTCTTTTGCTCAGAGTATTATTTATATACCCTCCCCTGTCTGATATCTTAACTTTCTCTATGCCACATGTTTTTCTTGCGCTGTACCC
The DNA here is from genome assembly GCF_964263955.1 of Coregonus lavaretus. NCBI lineage: Eukaryota > Metazoa > Chordata > Actinopteri > Salmoniformes > Salmonidae > Coregonus > Coregonus lavaretus. The sequence goes on along the minus strand of NC_140008.1, from coordinate 37,188,326 downwards.
AATGACTTGTGAAAACTTGCTTGATGGATCGATGTCCTAATTGTGGTTTTACAGACGTGTTTAATACATTTTATGTACACACTTTATTCAAATATTTATGAAATGCACATTGTTATATTTGGTAACACTTACTTATTTTCCCTCGACTCCAACCCCATTCGATGCATTGAACGGATGTAGGTGGAGCTATGTCTACATAAGGGTGCTAATAAAAAAAAAACTCACAAAAGCTCTGACGAAGGCCTTGAGGTCGATACGTAAAGCTTGATACTATCAAGAGCAGTGTGCGGGTTTCTTCTTTTTCTCATCTTATTAAACTGTTACCATGCACCTGCGAAAAAGATAGCTCAGATGTGCGAGTGGCTTTTGAATTTTGACTTAATGCATGACCAAATCACCATACCTGTATGAACATGCTGAACATGTCAAACATGGCAGAGGCAGATGAGGCATGTCATCTCACTGGTTATGATTATTTATTTAAAAAAATACATGATTCTGATAAGACTTGGCTTGACAGGCTGAAAGTATTTAAAGCTGTTTTAAGATCTTTTGCGAACATTAAGTAAAAGGGTGGAGTTACACCTGACATAGCATATTTCACAAATGCCTCAGCCAGCCACAGACACACAGGTGTGAAGACTCATCATCAGAGTGAGTGTGTCCAGTCTAGTGACCTGTTATGGATCATCTCATTATAATAATATAATAGACCTGACATTTAAAGGGATAGTGCAAGACTTTGGCATACTTTCTGTACCGGTAGACTTCCAGTCATTGTGCTAACACTAGTTAGCTTTAGCTCGCAAAACTACCTCTGACTTCCTTCATACTGCACGTAGAGACATGAACATTATATCCATGAGTTCATCTGATTCTGGGTAACTAGGTAATTGCCTACGTTAAAAATCTTGCAGTTTCCCTTTAAGAAACCTCACAGTCATGTTCTTCTGATGATTACATTCATAGGCCTACTTGTACTAACACACCACAATTCCACTAAAGCAAGTCAGGGGTGCTTGGTTGCAGGATTTTATTTATTTATTTTTATTTCACCTTTATTTAACCAGGTAAACCAGTTGAGAACAAGTTCTCATTTACAACTGCGACCTGGCCAAGATAAAGCAAAGCAGTGCGATAAAAACAACAACACAGAGTTACATATGGGGTAAAACAAAACAAAGTCAAAAATACAACAGAAATACATTGTCACGAACGTCAGGGAGAGACCAAGGCGCAGCGTTGCAGGTGAACATATTTATATTTATTTAATGATCACACGATCAAAACAACAAACGAAAAACGTGACGTCTATGGTTTAAACACAAACCAACACGAACAAGAAACCACAAACACAAAGTGAAAGACAGACAGTTAAATATGGCTCCCAATCAGAGACAACCAGCTGACACTCGTTGCCTCTGATTGGGAGTCACTCAGGCCAACATAGAAATACAAACATAGAATACACACCCTGGCTCAACATAACAGTGTCCCCAGAGCCAGGGCGTGACAGTACCCCCCCCTAAAGGCGCGGACTCCGACCGCGCCAACTAAATACCACAGGGGAGGGACCGGGTGGGAACTCCGCCTTGGCGGCGGATCCGGCTCCGGGCCTGAACCCCACTCCCTCTCCAACCCCCCAAAGTACCCCTGGTCCGGTCTGGCCCCGCTGGCCGGAGCTGGACTGCACACTGATGGAGCGGATTGCTCTAGCTCCGGCGTAACGCATCTGACCGGTGCCGGACCAGGCACCAGTGGAACAGGCACGGGCCGTGCCGGACCGACGACGCACACCACTGGCTTGGTGTGGGGAACAGGCACGGGCCGTGCTGGACTGACGACGCACACCACTGGCTTGGTGTGGGGAGCAGGAGCGGGCCGGACAGGGCTGACGAAACGCACCACAGACTTGGTGCGGGGAGCAGGAATGGGCCGGACCGGGCTGGCGACGCGCACCACAGACTTGGTGCGGGGAGCAGGAATGGGCCGAGCTGGGCTGACGAAACGCACCACAGACTTGGTGCGGGGAGCAGGAATGGGCCGAGCCGGGCTGACGAAGCGCACCACTGACTTGGAGCGGGGAGCAGGAACGGGCCGAGCCGGGCTGACGAGACGCACCACAGACTTGGTGCGGGGAGCAGGAATGGGCCGGACTGGGCTGGCGACGCGCACCACAGACTTGGTGCGGAGAGCAGGAACGGGCCGGACAGGGCTGACGAAACGCACCACAGACTTGGTGCGGGGAGCAGGAACAGACCGGACCGTACTGAGGACACACACCACTGGCCCTACACCGGGATCTGGAACGGGCCGGACCGGACTGGTAACACACCCCAGTACCTCTCGCCGTGCCTCTCCACCTTCCATCCCCTCTTCGACCAGTGGCCCCCGTAACCTGGCGGCCTCCTCTGCCAACCCGCTGGACCGCTCTATCGCGGCCTCCTGCTGCCCCGACGTCGTGAGCCCCCCCCTAAAAATTTTCTGGGGGTCTCTCCTCCCCGTGGGCCAGGCCTCTACCGTTCTCGCCCAACTCTCGCTCCTCTGTCTCCAACTCCAGCCATTCTGCTCTTCATTAGGCTTGACCCAGTCGAAACTCTTCCTCCACTGTTCCCAAGTCCATCCACTCTGCTCTTTACAAGGCTGGACCCAGTCGAGGTTGCCACGGAGATCTGCAAGCGATTCCCCAGGCAATGGCTCCTGGACACGCTGCTTGGTCCAGTTTTGGTGGTTTCTTCTGTCACGAACGTCAGGGAGAGACCAAGGCGCAGCGTTGCAGGTGAACATATTTATATTTATTTAATGATCACACGATCAAAACAACAAACGAAAAACGTGACGTCTATGGTTTAAACACAAACCAACACGAACAAGAAACCACAAACACAAAGTGAAAGACAGACAGTTAAATATGGCTCCCAATCAGAGACAACCAGCTGACACTCGTTGCCTCTGATTGGGAGTCACTCAGGCCAACATAGAAATACAAACATAGAATACACACCCTGGCTCAACATAACAGTGTCCCCAGAGCCAGGGCGTGACATACATATAATATACAGTGTGCAAATTTAGCAAGTTATGGAGGTAAGGCAATAAAATAGGCTATAGTGCAAAATAATTACAATTAGTATTAACACTGGAATGATAGATGTGCAAGAGATGATGTGCAAATAGAGATACTGGGGTACAAATGAGCAAAATAAATAACAATATAGGGATGAGGTAGTTGGGCGGGCTAATTTCAGATGGGCTGTGTACAGGTGCAGTGATCGGTAAGGTGCTCTGACAACTGATGCTTAAAGTTAGTGAGGGAGATAAGTGTCTCCAGCTTCAGAGATTTTTGCAATTTGTTCCAGTCATTGGCAGCAGAGAACTGGAAGGAATTGCGGCCAAAGGAGGTGTTGGCTTTGGGGATGACCAGTGAGATATACCCGCTGGAGCGCAGACTACGGGTGGGTGTTGCTATGGTGACCAATGAGCTAAGATAAGGCGGGGATTTGCCTAGCAGTGATTTATAGATGGCCTGGAGCCAGTGGGTTTGGCGACGAATATGTAGTGAGGACCAGCCAACAAGAGCGTACAGGTCACAGTGGTGGGTATTATATGGGGCTTTGGAGACAAAACGGATGGCACTGTGATAGACAACATCCAATTTGCTGAGTAGAGTGTTGGAGGCTATATTGTAAATGACATCGCCGAAGTCAAGGATCGGTAGGATAGTCAGTTTTACGAGGGCATGTTTGGCAGCATGAGTGAAGGAGGCTTTGTTGCGAAATAGGAAACCGATTCTAGATTTAACTTTGGATTGGAGATTCTTAATGTGAGTCTGGAAGGAGAGTTTACAGTCTAACCAGACACCTAGATATTTGTAGTTGTCCACATACTCTAGGTCAGACCCGTCGAGAGTAGTGATTCTAGTCGGGTGGGCGGGTGCAAGCAGCGTTCGGTTGAAGAGCATGCATTTAGTTTTACTAGTGTTTAAGAGCAGTTGGAGGCTACTGAAGGAGTGTTGTATGGAATTGAAGCTCGTTTGGAGGTTTGTTAACACAGTGTCCAATGAAGGGCCAGATGTATACAAAATGGTGTCGTCTGCGTAGAGGTGGATCTGAGAGTCACCAGCAGCAAGAGCGACGTCATTGATATACACAGAGAAAAGAGTCGGCCCAAGAATTGAACCCTGTGGCACCCCCATAGAGACTGCCATAGGTCCAGACAACAGGCCCTCCGATTTGACACATTGAACTCTATCTGAGAAGTAGTTGGTGAACCAGGCGAGGCAGAAAGATTAGTATAGTAATCTCAGCTTTCATACCTCACAGTCTACAGGTACAGTACATGTCTTAGTCAGAGTGTCTGATTACATCAGTGGCAGTCAGTGCCGCTTAAGAGGAGGGAGGACGATTGTTTTTTCATGAGCATGGCCTTATTTCTATTACAGCATATTGGATGACTCATTCATATTCCATTCGCCCAGTAACAGCGACAGGTTTAGGCTACTACATGATACTGACATTTTCCCTATACCCATCATGAGGTTGCTACAACCTAGCCTATGTAGGTGCACACAGGTCGAGAGACAAATTTGAAGTGACAGATATGGGTATAATAAGGGTGTAATTATTAGTCCAACAGTTGCAAACAAGAGTTTCTATTGGACAAATTCAGGTATGTTTATCCCCTTTTTGTTCCATTTGCTTCCGTTTAAGAAACGTTTTTCAACAGAATCGGCGGAATGAATACACCCCTGATCACACTTAAACACATGTTGTATTCCTTCTTGCATCTATGCGCTCTCCTCCTCTCACCTCTTCCCTTCGCTTGTGGACTTCAATGCACAACACATCAGCTGCATGTGACCAGGTGAAAAAACCTTTCTAAGCCAAACCGCTACATCAAGCCTACATCGTTGTCACCATATTAGCTAAAGTAAAGTCATAGTCAGCATAGCTATTAGAACTAACGTGTTAGTAAACCTGCTACAATCATCCAGTAACGTTACAGTGTACCTTCAGTAAGCAGTTACACCGCCGGGCCCCGTGGCAATAAATTAGTAATACCATAAGCTTACCTTGACTTGGAAGAATTCCAGTGTTGTGTTGGAAAGCCATAGCCAGCTAGCTATGGCTCTGTTTGAGCAGGTTGTTTCAGTAGGCTAAACTAGCTATCTGCATTTGCTAGCTAAGTATTTGAAACTGAAAGTGAAATAAAAAAATCTCTCTATTTCTCTCTTGCTTCTCCTTAATTTTGGAAGAAATTAATTTGTTAAAAACTGTTCAACTATTGTCTTTCACTCTCTTTGAGTCAACTACTCACCACATTTTACACACTGCAGTGCTAGCTAGCTGTAGCTTATGCTTCCAGTACTAGATTCATTCTCTGATCCTTTGATTGGGTGGACATATTCAGTTCATGCTGCAAGAGCTCTGATAGGCTGGAGGACGTCCTCCGGAAATTGTCATAATTACTGTGTAAGCCTATGGAAGGGGGTGAGAACCATGAGCTTCCTAGGTTTTGTATTGAAGTCAATGTACCCAGAGGAGGACGGAAGCTAGCTGTCCTACGGCTACACCATGGTGCTAACCTACAGAGTGCTGTTGAGGCTACTGTAGACCTTCATTGCAAAACAGTGTGTTTTAATCAATTATTTGGTGACGTGATTATATTTAGTATAGTGTTATCTAAAAAGGACCACTTTTTTAATGTTTCACTATTTTATTTTATGAAATTCATTGAGGAGGATGGTCCTCCCCTTCCTCCTCTGAGGAGCCTCCACTGGATTACATGTACTGTTGCCAGACATGAGACTAACTTTATTTAGACTAACATCATGACCAAAGCCAGTATCTCAAAGCAGACAGGACATAAAGGCAGTACAGAATTAAATAGAACACTGTTGTGATATATCTATGGTAGGTAGTGACTTACAGCCTGTAGGTAGTGTTCTGCTTTCCTCAGATAGTCCTGACACTGGCCCTGAAGGATGTAGGCCTTCTGGTGGAGGCCACTGAGGGGGAACTGTCTGTAGGAGACATGGAGGGGAGGGTTATAATCAACATCTTACTGTAATCCAACAGGTCAATGTTAGGGTACCAGGCCATGAAGAGTTCACATTCAACAGGCTTCCACCAAATCTATCAAAGAAGATTTTGCAAACAAGTTGTGTGGTTGGGTTGCGTTATAGGCTACCTGAGGCCTAGGGCCTGCATGTAACAGGGGTTAGCCTGGAGCCGTTTAAGTCAGAGGTAGACGCATTTAAAATATAGCCGTTTCTGTTGCATTCTCAGATACTTGTCCCCTGCATTGAGTTTTTAAGTGTTTTTAAAACAAAAACATTGTTAACTGTTACTTTTTATCTTCGCATTTAAAGTAGTTTCATGAATATCATCATTGTTATCAGTATATCTGTCAACATCATAAATAATATAAACATCATTATCCTCATCATTATCATAATCATCTTCATCATCAAACAACATTTTAGTCAGCATCATCATCATTATCCCCATCATCATCAATTACATTTTCTGCTATGTACATCAATGATCCCAAAGGTTTACTGTAATGAGTTATTATCTTAGTGCAGCAATTAGCAAGTCTTTAGTTATCTGAGGATGCTGGGGATAATGATGATGATGCTGACTAAAATGTTGTTGTTGTTGCCCTAGTTGAATGGAGCATGAGTGCAGGGATAGGCAAAGGGGAAATGTGAGTCAAGATAAGTGTCACATTTCTCCTGTGCCATTTGCAACACAACAACACAGAGGCTGCCTAGGTGGTCGTCTCCTTGCTATAGTATAGAGGTCATGGTTACAGTTGAATATGTCTGCCTTTACACAGGCAGCCCAATTCTGATCTTTATTTCACTAATTGGTCTTTTGACCAATCAGATCAGCCTTGAAAAAGATGTGAAAAGATCTGATGTGATTGTCAAAAAAGACCAATTAGTGGAATAAAATATCAGAATTGGGGTGCCTGTGTAAAGGCAGACATATTCAACTGTAACCATGACCTCTATACTATAGCAAGGAGACGACCACCTAGGTCCGCTAAAACCATTGACAACTACTTGGTTTTATTATCATCACCTCTTGAAGAGCATAGTCAGAAACACATTACTGATTATTCCACATTTAGCTCTATCTTTAGAGCTATACAGCAAGTAACTGCATGTTTTTTATGATCATAGCCCATTAACTAGCCATATTGCTGTGATCTGTTATTAGCTTGCTAGCCAATTTGACGTGCAATATTTATGCATTAGTTCTAACATTATATGACATGTATATTTCTCTCAAGGGTGAAAAGTCAGTCCACAGGACTTAAAATGTACAAATTCAACAACCATGTCTCTGTCACTAACAAATACAGTCATGGGTGGTAACTCTACAATTCTCTCGAAAAGGCAAGACACACTGGGAAATGATATTGGAGCCGTGGCTTGGTGGGGGCGTGGCTTTCAATTCATTGTTTATGGCCACCTGTGAGTGGAAGAGTTGTACCAGTTTAAGTGCTCTATGGTTATGTTAATTGAAGTTTGAGCATGTCTGCTGCCAGTTCTGAAGTCTTTGTAAATGCTTACATAAGAGCATGTCGCATTAAAGACTTGTAAATATTATTGAAATGTCCTTAATCCAACACAAGCAACCTTGTCAAGAGATACAGACCTACAGTGTCTTCAGAAAGTATTCATACCCCATGACTTATTCCACATTTTGTTGTGTTACAGCCTGAATTCAAAATTGATTAAATATATTTTTGTCTCACCCATCTACACACAATACCCCATAATGACAAAGTGAAAACGTGTTTAAAAAAAATGTTTGCTAATTTATTGAAAATGAAGTACAGAAATATCAAATTTACATAAGCATTCACACCCCTGAGTCAATACATGTTAGAATTACCTGGCAGCGATTACAGCTGTGAGTCTTTCTCTAAGAGCTTTGCACACCTGGATTGTACAATATTTGCACATTATTATTTGTAAAATTATTCAAGCTCTGTCAAGTTGATCATTGCTAGACAGACATTTTCAGGTCTTGCCATAGATTTGCAAGCAGATTTAAGTCAAAACTGTATCTAGGCCACTCAGGAACATTCAGTGTTGTCTTGGTAAGCAACTCCAGTGTATATTTGACCTTGTGCTTTAGGTAATTGTCCTTCTGAAAGGTGAATTTGTCTCCCAGTGTCTGTTGGAAAGCAGACAACCAGGTTTTCCTCCAGGATTTTGCCTGTGCTTAGCTCTATTCTGTTTATTTTTATCCTAAAAAAAACTCCCTAGTCCTTACTGATGACAAGCATACCCATAACATGATGCAGCCACCACCATGCTTGAAAATATGAAGAGTGGTATTTAGTGATGTGTTGTATTGGATTTGCTCCCAACATAACGCTTTGTATTCAGGACTAAAGTTAATTTCTTTGTCACATCTTTTGCACTTTTGCTTTAGTGCCTTATTGCAAACAGGATGCATGTTTTGGAAAAAAAATATTCTGTACAGACTTCCTTCTTTTCACTCTGTCATTTAGGTTAGTATTGTGGAGTAACTACAATGTTGTTGATCCATCCTCAGTTTTCTCCTTTCACAGCCATTAAAATCTGTAACTGTTTTAAAGTCAGAATTGGCCTCGTGGTGAAATCCCTGAGCGGTTTCCTTCCTCTCCGGCAACTGAGTTAGGAAGGACACCTGTATCTTTGTAGGGACTGGGTGTATTAATACACCATTCAAAGTGTAATTAATAACTTCACCATGCTCAAAGGGATATTCAATGTCTGCTTTAAAAAAAATTACATCTACCAATAGGTGCCCTTCTTTGCGAGGCATTGGAAAACCTCCCTGGTTTTTGTGGTTGAATCTGTGTTTGAAATTCACTGCTCGACTGAGGGACCTTACAGATAATTGTAGGTGTGGGGTACAGAGATGAGGTAGTCATTCCAAAATCATGTTAAACTGTCACATCTACTCTTGCTCATCCCCTCCGGCATGCGACATTTCCGGAATACTAACCACCAGTCCTGGGATTTATCATTACGCACACATGGCATCCATCATTACGCGCACCTGCAGATCATTATGATTCACACCTGGACTCCATTACCTTCCTCATTACCTCCCCTTTATATGTCCCTCCTATTGTCCCTCTCTTACGTTTAGTCCTCAGTCGATATTGTTCCTGTGTTTATGCTATATCGTCACTGTTACACTGTCTCGTTTGTTGTTTTATTAAACGTTTCACCTACTTCTCGACTCACAGCATCATTGTTACAGAATACCGACTCAAACCATGGAAGCAGCAGGAAATTCGAATATCTCTCAGACGGTCGATGAACAGGGTTATCTTCTACGTCAACACCATGACCAGCTGGCACAACTGGGATCGGTTATGGAGGTTCTTCGCAGTGTGTAACGTCTCAAACACACCCAGGAGGCATTGTCTTCATCCAGTGGAGGATCCTCTACAACCAGTCGAGCCAGCACATCAGCCCATTCAGCAACCCGCTCAGGTAAGCGATGCCCATTTATTCCACCCCGATAAATATGACGGTACACCATCAAAATGCCGTGGCTTCCTACTTCAATGCTCTCTCTATTTTTCCTCCCTGCATTGACTACAGAGGACTCAACGAAATCACCTCAAAGTATTGGTACCCTCTCCCATTGGTGCCATCGAGCAGCTCCGCGGGTCCTGGTTCTTTACCAAACTGGACCTGCGGAGTGCATACAATCTCATCCGCATCCGGGAGAGGGATGAGTGAAAGACGGCATTTAGCATGATGTCTGGTCACCACGAGTACTTGGTAATGCCATATGGCTTAGCCAATGCTCCATCAGTGTTCCAGGCATTCGTTAACGAGGTGTTCAGGGACATGCTCGGCCGCCAGGTGGTCGTGTATATCGATGACATCCTGATCTACTCGGCTACCTTGGAGGATCACATTCACGTTCGAGCAGTCCTGGAACGCCTTCTCGCCAACCACCTGTTCGTCAAGGATGAGAAGTGCCAATTTCACCAGAGGACAGTGTCCTTCTTAGGCTACTAAATCAGTCCACAGGGTGTGAAGATGGACGACAAGAAGGTAGATGCAGTCAGGTCATGGCCAGTTCCAACCACCTTAAAGGGGTTACAACGGTTTTTGGGGTTTGCCAACCTCTACCGCCGCTTCATCAGGAACTTCAGCTCTGTCGCCGCTCCTCTCACCTCTCTCCTTAAAGAAGGGCCCCGTAGGTTGGTGTGGAACCCAGCAGCCGACGAGGCCTTCTTTCTACTCAAAGAACGTTTCACCTCCGCCTCAGTGCTCAAACACCCAGATCCCACGACATCCTTTGTGTGTGGACGCTTCAGATGTAGGCGTAGGGGCAGTTCTGTCTCAACGACAGGGTAACCCACAGAAGTTGTCCCCATGTGCATTTTACTCTAAGAAACTGTTTCCTGCAGAGAGGAATTACGATGTCTGTGATCGTGAGCTGCTGGCGATGAAGTTGGCATTAGAGGAATGGAGACACTGGCTGGAGGGCGCCAAGGAACCTTTCATAATTCTCACAGCCATCGGAATCTGGAGTACATACGGACAGCGAGGAGGCTGAGTCTGCGCCAAGCAAGGTGGGCCTTTTTCTTCACAAGGTTTGACTTCACGCTGACCTATCGCCCAGGTTCTAAGAACACCAAGGCCGACGCTCTGTCCCGGCTCTACGATTCGGGGGAGGGTCCTGTCCAGAATGCGCCCATAAAAATATATATTTTTATGAAGTTCTGTAATTTGTATTAAGTTGTTTAAGTTCTGTTAAAAATAATAATAATTGCATAACACCACTGGTGTAAACTACATTCACTTCCTAGTGTTAAAAATACTATTTGAGGTGGTATTGCATAACCCTAAAAGTGTTCATTACCTAACACTGAAAAAGTGTAACGTGTCAGCTCTAAGCACAGTTTAAATTTAATACTGAAAAGTGTGGACCATATACAATGGCCCAGTGTTAAATGTAAAACTGTCAGTGTTGATTTAACATTGGATAATTTGCTGTGTGGTTCATTTTCTGTAATTTTTTGGGGTTGTCAAAGTTTAGGACAGCAGGTCGTTATTCTTGGAAACAAAGACCTCTCAATGCTGCCTAATAAATTATTAACTGGGTCGGCACACACCGAGATAATACTATTTGCCCCTGCCATAGCTTAGGCTATATATGACAACGACACAGGCCTATAATTATCCCCCCGACTAAATCAAGACCTTGACATAAAAAAAAATCATGAAATTGATGGAAATTGTTAGATGACAGTTATATAGTGCATTGCATTTATCTTCAGTGGCCTAGTTAAAATGTATACGGGCAAGTGAAAGCATTTGTTTAACACAGTAGCCTACAGCACAATGAATGGCCTTTTGAAAAAAGAACATCATTCTTACCCCTGTCCTCCCCCACCACCTCCCATGGAAGTCTTTGAGTAGCTGTAAGTATTTTCGTCCATGTACTCCTGTCCGTATCCATTACCACCGTGCACTTCGCTCCGGGCATACTGTCCAGTTCCCCCACTCAGGTCGGGCCTGGACCCGGCACTGCTGCTGACATGAAGCCCCCTCTGGGACCCGTATAGACTCATCTCCGGAACCCAAAAGTTATAAAACTCAGCTGGAGAAAAATGGTGGGCAAGGTTGTAATCCTGGCTGCATTGCGCAAAAGCTGTGTGAAGCAGTTGGTGGTCCCTCTCACACCTGTCTGTCCCTAGGCAGCGCAGACTGGATCTGCAAGACGGAAAAGTATCGGTTTTGGCAAAACAAGACAGACCACACCTTCATCAACCTACTTGCCTGGGGGGGGGGGGGGGGGGGTGTGCGTGTGTGTGCTTATGTTCCTGTGTTTTCTGTGGGAGGGTAGGCTAATGTCTCAGTGTGTCAGTCTGTTGTTGAAGATCAAGCTGAAGAAGTCTTGACACTGAAATTTTTACTGTTTCTTTCCAACAGATCACTATTGATGGAACGAATGCAGTAAGAGACTTTCAGATAAATCCCCCTGGCTAATAAACATATTGAAGGCGATCCAAAATTGGTAATCTTTAAAAAAAGTTATGCATGTTGCACACACTTGTGACAGTTAATCTCTAATGAGATATTAATTACAACATTCATTGCAATAGCATTCATTACAGTATTCATTATAATCGTTTTTGGTAACACTTAACTTGATGCCCAGAATCATAACACCTTATGACACAGTGATAACTATGTCATAACTGCTGACATAACTTGTCATAACCTGTAATAATACAGTCATAACACTGTCTTGACACATACACTACCAGTCAAAAGTTTGGACACACCCACTCATTCAAGGGTTTTTCTTTATTTTGTAACCCACAAAACCTACCACACAAGGCAAAACATTCCATTACACCATAGCCTACATGTCAACAGTATGTTTATGTTTGTTTTTATATTTTTTATTACCATATTAAAGTATCATTGTAATTGTGCACACATTGAAGTTCAGACATGAACCTACCTCAGTGCTCTGTTGTTGATGACTGGAATGAATGTAGGAGCAGATTTCAGGAGCAGGACAACACCACCTCTTTATGACTGATGACTGATATAAGGGCATGTATTTGATAGGCCTATCTGGCTTATATGATTATGATGGTCATAATGCTTCTTCACAGTGTCATAAAGTGTATTTCCTTAGTCCAAGTAAAGTGACACAGGATGGTCATAATGCTTCTTGACAGTGTTGTTGTTTAATTAATAATTTTTTCCCCCATCATATTTTAAATAACTTGTAGAAAATACACTTTATGACAAAGTATTTAAGAAACAAACTTTGAAACGAAAGGAAACTTCTTGGCAGGGAAAACAATTATTTGAATAAAATGTGGGTTTTGACAAGCTTATGTAGGTTTCATAACCAGCCATGAAGTAACGCAATATATGTCACAACAGGTGTAAATATATGGGTCATGACAGTGTTATGACCATATTATGACAGGTTATGACAAGTTATTACAAGTTATATCAGCTGTTATGACATATTATGACATGGTTATGACCATGGCATAACATGTTATGACACTGGGTGTCAAGTAAAGTGTTATCTAGTTTGGTAAATACTTTTATCACTATAACACATTCCTAGACACTAACAATATACAAACTCTATCCCTCACCCAAGACAGTTGGCGGCGTCCACAGGAAAAACAAGTTTGACAGCACTCTGTTACTGGTAGAGAGAACCTGCCAGTCAAGCTTACTGATGTCAATCAGCACAATAAACAATGAGTTAGAACTATTTCCATCTTATCATCTTACAGTATCTTTAAAGCGGCAATCAGCAGTAGAAACAATAACAAAGCGTTTTCCCCACCCCTGGTTCAGTAAAAAGCTGAGGGATGGGACTGAGCTATGGATGCAAGGACTGCTTGCATTTTATTTTTTACAAAGTGTTGGGAGTAAAAAAAGCTTATATTTTGGGTTCTGATGGGGTAAGACAGTTGAACTAAACTCATGAGGCAATTCTAAGTTATAATCTTCAAGAATCAATTGGTAATTATCATTAATTTACAAGTCCAAAAATGGATGTAGCAACTGCTGATTGCCCCTTTAAAGATAATATGAAGATAATATGAAGACATTCAATCTTCAGCACTAGGCATGAGCTCTTCTAAAAGGTTAATAGTAATGTGTCTTGGTCTCAAATGTCATTATTCTGAATATAATGTTGCAGTAATGCGTTGTTTACCATGTGGGGTAGCCTATCTCGCAAACTGTACACAGACTGAACAGCCTTGATCTCTGTACCTGACATTGACCAGAACGACTCTACCCCTACGAACTCAGCAGGCTCTGAGGAGTCTCACAGCTCTTTCTGTGTGTGTAGGTGTGTGTATGCGTGTGTGCTTGCTTGCATATATGAGTGTTTATGACGATTGATTGTCAGGGTACAATGCGTGTGTGTGCATGATTCATTTATTGCAAGACTGTGTGTCTTACATTAGCTCAAACATGTAACTGCAGAATGTTGCTCCTCTGTGTGTGAGCTAGGCCTATTGCACCAAGCTGGAGACCGGGGTTATGACCCCTATGCTTGTTGACATGGAAATGCAGAGCGACATATAGTGGGGGAAAAAAGTATTTGATCCCCTGCTGATTTTGTACGTTTGCCCACTGACAAAGACATGATCAGCCTATAATTTTAATGGTAGGTTTATTTGAACAGTGAGAGACAGAATAACAACAACAAAATCCAGAAAAACGCATGTCAAAAATGTTATGAATTGATTTGCATTTTAATGAGGGAAATAAGTATTTGACCCCTCTGCAAAACATGACTTAGTACTTGGTGGTAAAACCCTTGTTGGCAATCACAGAGGTTAGACGTTTCTTGTAGTTGGCCACCAGGTTTGCACACATCTCAGGAGGGATTTTTTTCCACTCCTCTTTGCAGATCTTCTCCAAGTCATTAAGGTTTCGAGGCTGACGTTTGGCAACTCGAACCTTCAGCTCCCTCCACAGATTTTCTATGGGATTAAGGTCTGGAGACTGGCTAGGCCACTCCAGGACCTTAATGTGCTTCTTCTTGAGCCACTCCTTTGTTGCCTTGGGCGTGTGTTTTGGGTCATTGTCATGCTGAAATACCCATCCACGACCCATTTTCAATGCCCTGGCTGAGGGAAGGAGATTCTCACCTGTTCCCTTAGCAGAAAAACATCCCCAAAGCATAATGTTTCCACCTCCATGTTTGATGGTGGGTATGGTGTTCTTGGGGTCATAGGCAGCATTCCTCCTCCTCCAAACACGGCGAGTTGAGTTGATGCCAAAGAGCTCCATTTTGGTCTCATCTGACCACAACACTTTCACCCAGTTCTCCTCTGAATCATTCAGATGTTCATTGGCAAACTTCAGACGGTCCTGTATATGTGCTTTCTTGAGCAGGGGGACCTTGCGGACCTGCAGGATTTCAGTCCTTCACGGCGTAGTGTTTTACCAATTGTTTTCTTGGTGACTATGGTCCCAGCTGCCTTGAGATCATTGACAAGATCCTCCCGTGTAGTTCTGGGCTGATTCCTCACCGTTCTCATGATCATTGAAATTCCACGAGGTGAGAACTTGCATGGAGCCCCAGGCCGAGGGAGATTGACAGTTCTTTTGTGTTTCTTCCATTTGCAAATAATCGCACCAACTGTTGTCACATTCTCACCAAGCTGCTTGGCGATGGTCTTGTAGCCCATTCCAGCCTTGTGTAGGTCTACAATCTTGTCCCTGACATCCTTGGAGAGCTCTTTGGCCATGGTAGAGAGTTTGGAATCTGATTGATTGATTGCTTCTGTGGACAGGTGTCTTTTATACAGGTAACAAACTGAGATTAGGAGCTCTCCCTTTAAGAGTGTGCTCCTAATCTCAGCTCGTTACCTGTATAAAAGACACCTGGGAGCCAGATATCTTTCTGATTGAGAGGGGGTCAAATACTTATTTCCCTCATTAAAATGCAAATGAATTTATAAAATTTTTGACATGCGTTTTTCTGGATTTCTTTGTTGTTATTCTGTCTCTCACTGTTCAAATAAACCTACCATTAAAATCCTTCCTTCCATCTCCAAAAATGTACTAACTTTTAATAGCAGCAGTGTGGGTGGATTGATTTATGTAAGCTATAACTTGGAGTCGTGGAGTTTTTTCATATAGAAGACCAATTCAGTACCACCCTTATAATCACTAGGCTATAGACGGGTTGGTTGTTTAGCAACAAAACCAACACATGCGCAACTATGGGGTAAAACAGACGGGGTTGGCTTAGATTGTTGACAACATGTAAACTATATTTTGTCTCCAATGTTTATTGAAAACATAAATACATTTGGACAAAGAGCACTTGTTGTCTCAAATACATAGTTACCGTTTGGTTAGCTAGCTAGCGAATTTTAGCCATATTAGCACTAACATGAAATCAGTCAAAACCTCAAAACAATACATGGTATCAAGAAGAAGATACAACTAGCTGAAACAAGCCACATGGACGTTTCTTGTCATTGTTGCTAGCTATCTGGCCATCCAGAATCACAACAACACATGAACTTCTGCCCCATTGAAGCGTGTGCATCGTTGTCTGCTAACCCATCTACATGCCTGTTGGCGAATATAAAAACAAAATAAAACACGTCCTGCCTGTGTGTGCACAAATGAACACACACACACACAGACATACAGGCACATTCACACAAACACACTGACACACATTCTGCCAAACTGACATTCCACGGCTGGTCTTCATTCTACCACGATAGAAAACAAGTAAAGAGATCAGAACATATTGCAACACATCAGTGTTCTTGTCTTTCCAATGCAGCACAGTCAATCCTCCATTATGAATACAAGTAATACGACACAACAAAATAAAAGTAATTGGCTTGAATGCTTGAATGTCTCTGTGTCACAGAGGCTCTCCGCTCTGCCAAAGCTGACTCTCTCTCTCTGTTCTCATCCTCCTAGATCAGTGGTTTTATTAATCTCGCACTGACGGCGGTAAGTGCACCCGATTCAGCTGCCCTGCACGCCGGGTAGGCGATATGTTTCCATTTTTAACCATTTCCTATGTCTGAAGGTACAAACTCTGCCTTCCTGGGGGGAGCAAATCAAGTGCACTATAGGCTTACCACTGGCCAATTGGATGGCTCAGATAACAGTGTCTGCAGTAATGTAGCAGGCGCAAAGAACGCTACAGCAAAGTTTATACTATGAGATTTCAAAACTTTGAAAACCATGACTAGAGCGAGACTGTCAACGAATACAGCAAGGAGCTGCTGTTTTTATAAGTGAGTTCATGTTTTTACTCAGCACTGTCAACACTTTCTATTCAACACTTTTATAAGCCATAAATTGCACGTTCTCCCTACTTCCACTCACGCTTCAACCAGCACTGCAGCCGCAATGAATGAGTAGAAAAGTGTATCGATAGGCTTGCGTTGTTATTATTAGCGGCTTGGGTCTTTTTTAATATTGAGGAATATTGCACTTTCTCTGGTCATAGGAGTAACAACATGAATTTGTGCATGAGGCAGAAATAATACGATGTGACTCGAGTTTCGCCATCAGATGGAAGACGGTGTCCCTTTTTGGTAAGTGTCAGCGGAGGAAAGGGAGAGCAGAGGGACGTTGAGAGGCGGACCCTGCTGCCCTCTCCCTGCGCTGAGACTGACCATCAGATGCAGGCTCCATCTTCCCAGTAAAATAAAAAAAAGCACCTTAATTTTAATTTATGCTCTCTCAGCTGTGCCTCACAAGTAATACAACAACTGGTCTATTACCGCTGTGATCATATAGCCTAACTCAAATGTTGAAATATATATTTTTTTTAATGGTCTGAGAAGAACAACAATGCACTGGCAGGGAAATTCAAGCAAAGCCAATATGCAATGATAATGGGTTTTTTAGCCTGCTGCACAAACCTCATTACTACAGTACTGTTTTAATAAAATCAATCACATTTTATTGGTCACATACACATATTTAGCAGATGTTATTGCGGGTGTAGCGAAATGCTTGTGTTCCTAGCTCCAACAGTGCAGTAGTATCTAAAAATTAAGAAATATATAAATATTAGGACGAGCAATGTCGCAGTGGTATTGACTAGAATACAGTAGAAAACAGTATATACATATGAAATTAGTAAAACAGTATGTAAACATTATTAAAGTGACCAGTGATTCCATTTCTATGTACATAGAGCAGCAGCCTTTAAGGTGCAGGGATGAGTAACCGGGTGGTAGCCGGCTAGTGACAGTGACTAAGTTCAGGGCAGGGTACTGGGTGGAGGCCGGCTAGTGATGGCTATTTAACAGTCTGATGGCCTTGAGATAGAAGATGTTTTTCAGTGTCTCGGTCCCAGCTTTGAGATACCTGTACTGACCTCGCCTTCTGGTGAACAGGCCGTGGCTCAGGTGGTTGACGTCCTTGATGATCTTTTTGGCCTTCCTGTGACATCGGGTGCTGTAGGTGTCCTGTAGGGCAGGCAGTGTGCCCCCAGTGATGCGTTGGACAGACCGCACCACCCTCTGGAAAGCCCTGTGGTTAAGGGCGGTGCAGTTGCCGTACCAGGTGGTGATACAGCCCGACTGGATGCTCTCAATGGTGCATCTGTAAAAGTTTGTGAGGGTCTTAGGGGCCGAGCCACATTTTTCTGCCTCCTGAGGTTGAAAAGGCGCTGTTGCGTCTTCTTCACCACACTGTCTGTGTGGGTGGACCATTTCAGATTGTCAGTGATGTGTACGCCGAGGAACTTGAAGCTTTTCACCTTCTCCACTGTGGTCCCGTCGATGTGGATGGGGGCGTGCTCCCTCTGCTGTCTCCTGAAGTCCACGATAAGCTCCTTTGTTTTGTTGACGTTGAGGGAGAGGTTATTTTCCTGGGACCACTCCGCCAGGGCCCTCACCTCCTCCCTGTAGGTTGTATCGTCATTGTTGGTAATCAGGCCTACTACTGTTGTGTCGTCTGCAAACTTGATGATTGAGTTGGAGGCGTGCGTGAAAAGGGAGTACAGGAGGGGGCTGAGCACGCATCCTTGTGGGGCCCCTGTGTTGAGGATCAGCATAGTGGAGGTGTTGTTTCCAACTTCACCACCTGGGGGCAGCCCGTCAGGAAGTCCAGGACCCAGTTGCACAGGGCGGGGTTCAGACCCAGGGCCCCGAGCTTAATGATGAGCTTGGAGGATACTATGGTGTTGAAGGCTGAGCTGTATTCAATGAACAGCATTCTTACATAGGTATTCCTCTTGTCCTGGTGGGATAGGGCAGTGTGCAGTGCGATGGCGATTGCATCATCTGTGGATCTATTGGGGCGGTATGCAAATTGAAGTGGGTCTAGGGTGTCAGGTAACTAGCCTCTCAAAGCACTTCATTTAGTTAAGTTACCTTTGCTTTCTTGGGTACAGGAACAATGGTGGACATCTTGAAGCAAGTGGGGATAGCAGACTCGGATAGGGAGTGATTGAATATGTCCGTAAACAGTCCAGCCAGCTGGTCTGCGCATGCTCTGAGGACGCGGCTAGGGATACCGTCTGGGCCGGCAGTCTTGCGAAGGTTAACATGCTTAAATGTCTTACTCACGTCGGCCACAGAGAACGAAAGCCCACAGTCCTCAGTGGCACAGTGTTATCCTCAAAGCCGGTGAAAAAGGTGTTTAGCTTGTCCAGGAGCAAGACGTCGGTGTCCGTGACGTGGCTGGTTTTCCATTTGTAATCCGTGATTGTCTGGAGTCCCTGCCACATACAGTTGAAGTCGGAAGTTTACATAAAATTCGCTTTTCAACCACTCCACACATTTCTTGTTAACAAACTATAGTTTTGGCAAGTCGGATAGGACATCTACTTTGTGCATGACACAAGTAATTTTTCCAACAATTGTTTACAGACAGATTATTTCACTTATAATTCACTGTATCACAATTCCAGTGGGTCAGAAGTTTACATACACTAAGTTGACTGTGCCTTTAAACAGCTTGAAAAATTCCCAAAAAAATGATGTCATGGCTTTAGAAGCTTCTGATAGGCTAATTGACATAATTTGAGACAACTGGAGGTGTACCTGTGGATGTATTTCAAGGCCTACCTTCAAACTCAGTGCTTCTTTGCTTGACATCATGGGAAAATCCAAAGAAATCAGCCAAGACCTCAGAAAACAAAGTCTGGTCCATCCTTGGGAGCAATTTCCAAACGCCTGAAGGTACAAACAATAGTATGCAAGTAACACCATGGGACCATGCAGCCATCATACCGCTCAGGAAGGAGACGCATTCTGTCTCCTAGAGATGAACGTTCTTTGGTGCGAAAAGTGCAAATCAATCCCAGAACAACAGCAAAGGACCTTGTGGAGATGCTGGAGGAAGCAGGTACAAAAGTATCTATATCCACAGTAAAACGAGCCCTATATGGAAATAACCTGAAAGGCCGCTCAGCAAGGAAGAAGCCACTGCTCCAAAACCGCCATAAAAAAGCCAGACTACGGTTTGCAACTGCACATGGGGACAAAGATCGTACTTTTTGGAGAAATGTCCTCTGGTCTGATGAAACAAAAATAGAACTGTTTGGCCATAATGACCATCATTATGTTTGGAGGAAAAAGGGGGTTGCTTGCAAGCCGAAGAACACCATCCCAACCTTGAAGCACGGGGGTGGCAGCATCATGCTGTGGGGGTGCTTTGCTGCAGGAGGGAATGGTGAACTTCACAAAATAGATGGCATCATGAGGAAGGAAGATTATGTGGATATATTGAAGCAACATCTCAGTCAGGAAGTTAAAGCGTGGTCGCAAATTGGTCTTCCAATTGGACAATGACCCCAAGTATACTTCCGAAGTTGTGGCAAAATGGCTTAAGGACAACAAAGTCAAGGTATTGGAGTGGCCATCACAAAGCCCTGACCTCAATCCTATAGAAAATGTGGCCAGAACTGAAAAAAGTGTGTGCGAGCAAGGAGGCATACAAACCTGACTCAGTTACACCAGCTCTGTCAGGAGTAATGGGCCAAAATTCACCCAACTTATTGTGGGAAGCTTGTGGAAGGCTACCCGAAACATTTGACCAAAGTAAAACAATTTAAAGGCAATGCTACCAAATACTTATTGAGTGTATGTAAACTTCTGATCCACTGGGAATGTGATGAAAGATATAAAAGCTTAAATATATAATTCTCTCTACTATTATTCTGACATTTCACATTCTTAAAATAAAGTGGTGATCCTAACTGACCTAAAACAAGGAATTTTTACTAGGATTAAATGTCATGAATTGTGAAAAACTGAGTTGAAATGTATTTGGCTAAGGTGTATGTAAACTTCCGACTTCAACTGTACATCTTGTGTCTGAGCCATTGAATTGCGACTCCACTTTGTCTCTGTACTGACGTTTTGCCTGTTTGATTGCCTTACGGATGGCATAACTGCACTGTTTGTATTCAACCATATTCCCAGTCACCTTGCCGTGGTTAAATGCTAAGGCATACGTTTTTTAAGTCATATCTGAACGGTAGATCTCGGCTCAAAAAAGGTTGGTGACCACTGTCCTAGATCTATTTGCTGCCTTCAACACCGTGAACCATCAGATCTCTTCACCCTCTCAGGGTTGGGTGTCTCAGGCTCACTCCTGGATTGCATCCTACCTGGCAGGTCGATCCTACCAGGTGGCATGGAGAGGATCTTTGTCTGCACCACATGCTCTCACTACTGGAGTCCCCCAGAACTCGATTCTAGGCCCTCCCCTCTTTTCTCTTTACAGCAAGTCACTCGGCTCTGTCATATCCTCACATGGTCTCTCCTATCATTGCTATGCGGATGACACTCAACTACTCCTCTCCTTCCCCTCTTCTGACACCCAGGTGGCAACACGCACCTTTGCGTGCCTGGCAAACATCTCAGCTTGGATGTCGGCCCACCACCTCAAGCTCAACCTCGACAAAACAGAGCTGCTCTTCCTCCCGGGATAGGCCTGCTCGCTCCAAGACCTCTCCATCATAGTTGACAACTCCAAAGAACCTTGGCATGACCCTGGACAACACCCTGTCGTTCTCTGCAAGCATCAAAGCAGTGACTCGTTCCTGCAGGTTCATGCTCTACAACATCCGTAGAGTACAACCTTTGCTCACACAGGAAGTGGTGCAGGTCCTAATCCAGGCACTTGTCATCTCCAGTCAACACTACTGTAAATCTCTGTTGGCTGGGCTCCCCGCTTGTGCCATCAAACCCCTGCAACTTATCGAGAATGCTGCAGCCCACATGGTGTTCAAACTTCCTAAGTTCTCCCATGTCACCCAGCTCCTCCGCACACTCCACTGGCTTCCAGTCGAAGCTCACATCATCTTCAAGACCCTGGTGCTTGCCTGCGGAGCAGAAGGGGAACAGCACCTCTTTACCTTCAGGCTATGCTCAAATGCTACATCCCAACCCGAGCACTCCGTTACACCACCTCTGGTCTCTTGGCCCTCCCACCCAGTCAAATCTCTTCTCTGTCCTAGCACCCCAATGGTGGAACAAGCTTCCCCCTAAAGTCAGGACAGCAGAGTCCCTGCCCATGCAGAGTGAGGGAAAATGCAGAGTGAGGTGTCTCATTTGTCTGGAAGTAGCTAGCAAGCTAGCCAACAACGTTATCCAGTTAGCTTGGAGTAAGCATTTCACTGTAATGTCTGCACCTGTTGTATTCGGCGCATGTGGCCAATATTTTTTTTGATTTGATTTGATTTGACTACCATTGTGAGGTCAGACCATTTGGATCAACCCTACTCCTCGGTCAGAGCGAAACGCTCTGAAATTCTGAACAGACAATCTGACAACGCTCTGAATTTACTAACGCCAAGAACGCACTCTGAGCACACTCCAGAGTGAATTTACGAACGCACCCATTGACTACGCGCTCTGCAATGGCATAGCATAGGCCTAGTACCCTCTTAAACCCCTTTAGCTCATAGTGAAAAACCACAACACACATGGTCTAGTAGTGTAGTGTACCCTCTTAAGAATGAAGGGAGTATGAAACCTTGAAGATTTAAAATAGTTAGTTTATCTGGTGCATCTCTCTTCAATATAGTTCCAATTGTCTCTCTCTCATTCAACTGACTTGGCTACACTTATACAATTCTAAATACCCAACATTCTAAAAAAAACAATTTGTAAAAAGGTATTAATGATCATCTTATCTCATACATACATTTTCATCATGTAATTCTCAACATATCGCTAAACACAGCAAGTTACAATGTTTGTTTATGCTCTTTGTGAATGTTCGTTGGTCCCGTCGCCATGACTATGACAGGCTAGCTTGACTGGAGCTAACTTTAGCCCACGTTAGCTTCTGTGCTAACGGCCATTTATAAACTAATTAAACTATCAAAACATCATTAAAAAAGTACAAAAATTATATCATAACACTCCGCTTAACTTGCTGTTTCATATCCTATGCTTTATAACCGCTCACCATGATGATTATGTTTAAAATATTTAGTTTATGTGGTGCTTCTCTCTTCAGTTTTCAGTTGGCTTGGCTCTAGGGGCGGTGTGTTCATTAGGGCGATATGGGCGACGCACTGCCAAACGGGAAAAGGAAGGGATTTTTTTTCTAATCAATTATATCACGGCAACAGTAGTTATCAGTGTTCTAATCTAGACGTCTGATCTGCCACTAAATGTCCAATCAGGCTAAAGTCCTGCTTCAAATGGCCCCGCCCCTTTTGGGGCGATTTCAGTCAGGTTGAAAATCGTCCCAGAAGTCTCTCATAGACTCTCATGTAAAATCTTTTTTTTTCAAATATCAGAGCTTTCAATACAATCTCTATGGGTTCCGGGAGGGCTTGCACTTACGCGCTTTCGTCATACGTAACATAACCATGAACGTAACTAAGAAAAGAGCGGGTAGCAGCGTCAATCAATTCACGTACTACTGTCAAGATGGCTAGCGTTCAGTGCAACTCGATTGTCTCTTTGAAAGAAGTTCCTTTTTGTCGGCGAACAAATCAAGATAAATTGGCAACGAAACAATTAGGACCTCCCAGACCAAATTTAATAATTAAACAGGTTTCTACTAAAGGGGGAAAGTCCTACACCCGAGGATTTTCCAAAAATTGGTACGAACGAAAAACCTGGCTAGCAGGCTGCGATGTAGCTAATGCAGTCTTCTGCTACCCCTGCTTACTCTTTCACCCTGAAGGCGGCACGGCAGACAGCACCGCTTGGACAGCGACTGGTGTAACGGACATGCACCATCTTTCAGAAAAGATTAAGAAACATGAGCTGTCAAAGACCCACATGGATAGCTGTTTGAGATTGTCTGCTTTGGGGAGAGTGAACATTGCCACTCAACTGGATGAGGGATACAGGCTAGCTGTCCGCCGCCACAACGATGAGGTTAGCAAGAACCGCCACAACCTCAGCCGGCTAATCCAGTGTGTGAAGTTTTGCGGAGTGTTTGAGTTAGCTTTGCGAGGCAAAGATGAAACTGAGGGCTCCACCAACCCTGGTATTTTTCTTGGACTTGTCAACTTTGTGGCACAATTAGATGAGGTGTTTTATGGAAATGCATATTGTTTATGCAGTGTTGAGGAATGTGAAAGAACACCCTTGATTATTTTTACTGTGATAACTTATTTTGCTTTTGTAAGCCAACACTTTTGAGATCAGTCAATAAATGCTTCTGGTATTGACTTATATGCTGCCCCTGTCTTCATGTTGTTGCTGGACATATCTTTTTTAAAATGTGTGTAGGTCACCTAAATCATCAAAAAAATTGCCCCCCCCTGAGAATTTTTTCAGGAGCCGCCACTGCTTGGCTCTCTCTTTCAACTAAATCAATGACAGGCAGGGTTGCGCGCGAGCCACTGTAGAGCGAGAGGACAGGATCTTTGGTGAGAGTGCGTGAAGCAACCACTAGAGCGAGCAGCTCCCTCTGCGGGCCGAAACAAGCACAACACCCCTTGACTATAAATACTGTAAATGATTACTAAATGCCAAAGATTAGGCTACAGTATCTCACATTCTCCCACGTTTCAGGTTGGCAGCACTGGGAACTTAAACATAAGCAAAAAACGGTACTATTAATACAGAAAGTATTATCCCTTTTTCATAGCAATTATTTCCAATTTTCTTTGATGTTACAGACAAATCAGGACCAACAATAGCAGCCTGCCTCTGACTTGATCAGAAACTTGCCCATACTGGTATATAAATTCATCAATATAATACCAATCAACCTCTTCTGACCTTGGGGGGTTTCTTTATTTAATGCATTATACTGCCATTGTACTATGGTAACGCACAATTAATAAAGATGGTACCATATTATCATTTTTGGTACCATTTATCATAATTGTGCATTACCATGGTAGAATGTATAATGCAGGTTAAACCATGGTATTTCCATTATCCACATCTATACCATGGTACAAATTTAGCAATACCATGGTATTATTTAGGTGCATGGCAGTACCATTGTCTCGGAAATCCATGGTAGTACCATGGTACATTTTTGTAAGGGTATGCCACACCTGTCAGGTGGATGGATTATCTTGGCAAAGGGGAAATACTCACTAACAGGGATATAAACAAATTTGTGCACAAAATTTGAGAGAATTCAGCTTTATGTACGTATGGAACATTTCTGGGATGTTTTATTTCAGCTCATGAAACATAGGACAAACACTTTACATGTTGCATTTATATTTTTGTTCAGTGTAGTTTTATCTTGTTCTTGATACCATGTCTTGTTTTGAGGTGTTTTGATGGATGTCATGTCTATGCTAAAATGGCTCAAATGTGCTAGCTAGCTAACCAACATCTGTCACGATGTATTTGAGAGAGAACAAGTGCTCATTGTGCACATTATTTATGTTTGCAATAAATATTGGTGACTAAATATAATTTAGCCCTACATGTTGTCAATAATGTACCCTTATTGAACGGATAAAAATGTATTTGATTTTTAGAAAATACATATTCTGCCGTTTCCATCACACATTTACGGTCATATGAGCTGTTGAGCAAAGCTTTAGCTGTTGTGAAGAAAGTTCTGGAGGAAGTGAGTTTGTGTTTATACAGGACCTCCAGCCCCGTCCTACCAGTCATGTCAATGCGGAGCTATACGGAGCCCTCCGCATTGTTACATAATTTGGGAGGCGCACAGAGATGTGGTACAGAGCTCAATTTGGCCTCTGCATGCCTCTGGAGGCTCCACAATTGCGCCACACTCTCCATACGGAGCCTCCGACCACATTTCCAATCAAGCATAAATTGGTTTTAAACCTGGTTCAATGGGAACCTGCCTACTGTCAAGCCAATGCATTGCACCAGAGAGGAAGAGGCAAAGCGAGAGGTTTCACTCTCGCCAAAATCTGTCCAATGTAAACCCAATGCGGTTTCTATGGGTTTATTTTTTACCTAAGCTTGTCGCATGCCTTTCCGCCTTTGGAAAAACGACTCCCATTGTTAGGGCGGAGACATGAGTATCTCATTATTATATACCGAGCTCTGATTGCACTCCCTCTTAGTTTGTGATCATAGCTTCCAACACAACATCCTCAATTAATCTACCCTAATCGACAATAAACACTAATTGTAGTATTTCGCATAAATCCGTGTTATTATTTTGAGGGAAATGGGGCAGGGGCTAAACAAAGGAGGTCTTTGTGGCCGTTTGGTTGGCCTAGGTTACGGCACGGATGTCCAATTGCCCGTCAGTGGTGCAATCGCCCCGTAAACACGGACCAATCACAGCGCGGCGCGCGGCGCACGACCAGGGAGGGCGAGGCTTGATTCTCTCTCCGAGACTGGGCGTCCACCAACGAAGCGGGATTGGAGTGTGTGATCGAATTGTTCAGGACTGGAAGACCCAGACGAATAGAGAAATACCTGTTCATGGAAATCAAACGGTAATCTCTTATTGTTTGAGAGCCGGACGATATGTACGATAACGGTTGACTCTGTCTGCAAACTGGAGAAATGTCTACCACCACCACAATACCTGCCAGGGGTAAAGGATTGGACAGGTGTGTTACCTGTGGAGCGCGTGGAGGGGCTAGCAGATGTGCAGCCTCGAGTTTGGACTGATCGGTCACAACACCTCTTTTCCTGTGTGTTAACCCCACATGGATGCTATACCTGGTTGGAACACAAAGCACATGGTGAGCATGCCTGCCTCTCCGAGCCAACACCTTGCCTGTGTCCTCACCGCAGCTTTCCCCTGAGCCACAGGCTCCACTTGAAACTGTTATTCGGTCGGCCCATTCTAACTGGAGCACCATGGTGAGATGACCAACCGCTCGGTAATCTACCAGAGGACCCCATTCTGTGCGTCTTTGTTGGACACATAGAATTTGCCTGCCTGCGCTCTGGGTTTCCTTTGGAACAAAGGGTTTACGCAGAGCCGAGTGGACAGGGCATCAGAGCGGCCGGAATTTGGCTGCGGGGTTTGGCAGCTCTTTGTTGCATAAATGGCAGCGGGACCAGAGCGGCCGGTGGCGGAGGCGCAGCGGCAGGACCGGGACCAACCGCCACGGGAGAACGGCTGCATGCCGCTGGAGCAGACACAGGCCCCCAGGCTCCTGCCGCACGTCGACGGCTCAGTACTACCGTCTCTCGGGGGATTTGGCAAACACCAAAAACAGCTCGTTGTTCTGACGTGGATACCGGCTTTATTTATCGGATTTAGCCAGTTTTCAAATTATTTCCTTTTGGCGCAACCAAAAGGCACGTGCGTGGAGCCTCTTGTTAAGGGAAGTAATTGGACTGTTGGTTCTTTAAATTTACCGGTGACCGCCACGAACGGTGGCATTGGCACGCCCGTGCCTTACCTACTCCGAGGCAATGGCACTCGAGACGGTGTCGGTGACAGCGGCGGCATGGAGTGCGCGTGCAAGGAGTGGAAGCTCGAGCTGCAGACGGGACTCAGTCAGAACGTGGTTACCAAGGTAACGTGTGCTCCAGATACCATACCTTCCCTCTGATGATTTCTGCGTCTGAAAATACATAATAAGCCTAATCATCAGCATCACCAACACTGCATCTTATGCAACAATGGGGCGGGCACAAGCTAATTCTCAAAGAAATGTAGCCTACCCAGCACCACGGACAGCGCATGCACTTTGTCCATTGTTCCATTCTGTGCCATAGGCCTACTGTAAGAGAGATCACAGTTTGCCCTCAGAGCACACAGTAACTCATCAAACAACTTTCATTTCTCTGCTGACCCGAATTGGCATGATCAAAAACACACTACACTCAGGAGTATAACTATCCATACAAGCTAATTTAATTAATCCTACCATGGGCACTCTGTGATGCTGATGAGAGCAGGGGATGTGATTATTCTACAATCCACCATAGAAGAAGAGTGGGTGTAGCTGTTAAGTCTATTGTTGCCCCAACGTATTTGTATTTGTATTTATTATGGATCCCCATTAGCTGCTGCCAAGGGGTCCAGCAAAATTAAGGCAGTTATACATTTTAAAACATTTCAATACATTCATAACAGATTTCACAACATATTAAGTGTGTGCCCTCAGGCCTCTACTCTACTACCACTTATCTATAACACAAAATCCATGTGTACATGTGTGTATAGTGCGTATGTTATCGTGTGTTTGTATGCATGTGTCTATGTTTGTGTTACTTCACAGTCCCCGCTGTTCCATAAGGTGTATTTTGATCTGTTTTTTAAATCTAATTTTACTGCTGGCATGAGTTACTTGATGTGGACTAGAGTTCCATGTAGTCATGGCTCTATGTAGTACTGTGCGCCTCCCATAGTCTGTTCTTGACTTGGGGACAGTGAAGAGACCTCTGATGGCATGTCTTGTGGAGTATGCATGGGTGTCCGAGCTCTGTGCCAGTAGTTCAAACAGACAGACATTGCTCGGTGCATTCAACATGTCAATACCTCTCACAAATACAAGTAGTGATGAAGTCAATCTCTCCCCCACTTTGAGCCAGGAGAGATTGCCATGCATATTATTAATGTTAGCTCTCTGTGTACATCCAAGGTCCAGCCGTGCTGCCCTGTTCTGAGCCAATTGAAATTTTCTGAGCCAACTGAAGTACCTCTTTGTGGCAACTGACCACACGACTGAACAGTAGTCCATGTGTGACAAAACCAGAGCCTGTAGGACCTGCCTTGTTGATTGTGCTGTTAAGAATGCAGAGTAGCGCTTTATTATAGACAGACTTCTCCCCATCCTAGCTATTGTTGTATCAATATGTTTTGACCATGACAGTTTACAATCCAGGGTTACTCCAAGCAATTTAGTCTCCTCAACTTGCTCAATTTCCACATTATTAATTACAAGATTTAGTTGAGGTTTAGGGTTTAGTAAATGATTTGTCCCAAATACAATGCTTTTAGTTTTTTAATTATTTAGGACAAACGTATTCCTTGCCACCCATTCTGAAACTAACTGCAGCTCTTTGTTAAGTGTTGCTGTCATTTCAGTCGCTGTGGTATCTGACGTGTATAGTGTTGAGTCATCCACATAGATAGACACACTGGCTTTACTCAAAGCCAGTGGCATGTCATTAGTAAAGATTTAATAAAGTAAGGGGCCTAGACAACTGCCCTGGGGAATTCGTGATTCTACCTGGATTATGTTGGAGAGGCTTCTATTAAAGAACACCCTCTGTGAGTGTATGAAAAAAAAAAAATTATGCACTAACTGTAAGTCGCTCTGGATAAATGACTAAAAATGTAAATGTAAAATGTGTTCTGTTAGACAGGTAACTCTTTATCCACAATATAGCAGGGGGTGTAAAGCCATACATATACGTTTTTCCAGCAACAGGCTATGATCGATAATGTCAAAAGCCGCACTGAAGTCTAACAAAACAGCCCCCACAAACTTTTTATCATCAATTTCTCTCAGCCAATCATCAGTCATTTGTGTCAGTGCTGTGCTTGTTGAATGTCATTCCTATAAGCATGCTAAACAGTCTGTTGTCAATTTGTTTATGGTAAAGTAGCATTTTATCTGGTCAAAAACAATTTTTCCCAAAAGTTTACTTTTTGAGCCAGTTAAGGGGGCTTTACTATTCTTAGGTAGGGGAATACATTTTGCTTCCTCCAGGCCTGAGGGCACACACTTTCTAGTATGCTTAAATTGAAGATATGGCAAATAGTAGTGGCAATATCGTCCGCTATTATCCTCGGTAATTCTCCATCCAAGTTGTCAGACCCCGGTGGCTTGTCATTGTTGATCGACAATAATACTTTTTCACCTCTTCCACACTTACTTTACGGAATTCAAAATTACAATGTTTGTCTTTCATAATTTGGTCAGATATACTTCGATGTGTAGTGTCAGCGTTTGTTGCTGGCATGGCATGCCTAAATTTGCTAATCTTGCCAATGGAAAAATCATTAAAGTAGTTGGCAATATCAGTGGGTTTTGTGATGAATGATTAATCTGATTCAATGAATGATGGAGCGGAGTTTGCCTTTTTGCCCAAAATTTCATTTAATGTGCTCCAAAGCTTTTTACTATAATTCTTTATGTAATTTATCTTTGTTTCATAGTGTAGTTTCTTCTTCTTTTTATTGAGTTTAGTCACATGATTTCTCAATTTGGGTACATTTGCCAATCGGTTGTACAGCCAGACCTATTTGCCATCTCTTTTGCCTCATCCCTCTCAACCATACCATTTTTCAGTTCCTCATCAATCCACGGGGATTTATCAATTTTTACAGTCATTTTCTTAATGGGTGCATGCTTATTAGTAACTGGGATAAGCAATTTCATAAATGTGTCAAGTGCAGCGTCTGGTTGCTCGTCATTACACACCACCGACCAACAAATATTATTCACATCAACAACATAGGAATCACTACAAAAACGTATTGTATGACCTCTTATACACAATGTTAGGCCCAACCTTTGGAACTTTGGTTTTCCTAGAAATGGCTACTATATTGTGATCAATATAGAAGAGAAAGAAAAAACATTGGCATGTCCAATAAAAGTGCTCTCTGATTGAATCAAGTTGGGGTGAACGACAATGTGCCACTGTTCAGTATTATTAGTCCGTGAACCTGCA